>NW_028292569.1:31870419-31961116 GCF_029948245.1 Actinia tenebrosa
CCTTGATTTGATAAAAGAAACCTTAAGGCTCTCAATTGCCCGCTTTCGGGTACCGGGGTCCAGAGGGTCCGGTGGGCGTCTTTGACGGCTCCCCGATTTTCCGCTTCAAAAGGCATGTGAGACTGCGCTCTGACAGCCTCCTTTTTGCCTTCGGTCCGATGCTTTCCATTAACTGATTCTCTAGGGCTTCTCGCATGGCAGATGGGGTTTTATTAACAGCTTTACTCTGCTTAGTATGGCCCCGCTTCGTTATGCAAGCCACTTCCTCTGTAGCGTCGATCAGCCTGTGTCATCCCCTCGTGACCTCGGGACTCCTCTGATGACATATACTCCATTTCATAATTGCCTTTACTTTCTCTTTGTCCCCTGGTGATAGCGAGTTGACAAGTCCCTGGCCTTGGATCTGGCTTTTTAGGAGCTACAGAACAAAGAAAAAAAAACAATACCGTCCGTCCAAGAGTTTCTTTACACAAGTCATGAATGCGTTTTCAAATCATTTTACTTACATTTTGTATTTCTTTGTGTTTTCGCTGCAGCTTTGATGCCGGGGTTCCAAGGCCCCTGAACGCTCTCTTTTGTCTCTTTCTTCTCGGCAGAAAGTACTTTAAGGGCAGCTGAAAGATTATAGTCAGCGGACCCATATATTGCAACGTGGATGTGACAAATTTGTTAGGAAATTTTGGCATTTGGCCGACATTACTCCTTTACATCCTTTGGTTTTGCTTTGTTTTGGTTTTGTTTTTTTTTTTTGTTTTTTTTTTTTCTTTTCCGTGTTATTTATTCAAACTGCTTCCACTCCCTTCGGATTTGAATATGTCTAAAGGATTTTCGTTTACCCCCGATCCCCGCCCACCCCACCCGACCACACACCCCCTTTCCCTTTTCCTCACCCCTCCCCGCCCGGGTTACCTTTGATAGGTGCATCAGGCCTTTCGCACTTCGTAATATAAAATACATACATACCTTCTAACTCGACGGCAGAGACATCCTTATGAACATTCAGAACTCTAGCCTTATTGGCGTTATAATCTGTTCGTTGACGTCATCGTCTGAAACTAATTACGGCAATGCCATATTTGATGGTAGTGTAACTTTAATATGGAAAGAAGACTATGGATGATTCCGACAAAGATCATTTTCTTAAAAAATTTTTATACTTACGCTTTATAAAAAAATCCCCTATAAGAGGGTTTCTTCCTGTCCCGTAATTTCTTTCTACCAAGCGGACTTCATACTGTAATAACATAATATACTTCATTAAAATCATAGATGTACCTTAATTTATTCTAGAGACTAGTATAATGTTGTTCATTATTTTATGGCTGTGATGTATATATGGGAAAAAAGCGATCAAATCAAGGGTCCTTTACAAAACAGGAAAATTATCATTAATCATCAGTGTCCTTGGTTATTGGAAATCAATAGTAATGTTTGTATCATTAACCACTGCCCATGGTGTTTCCCGCCCGCCAATTTTAGCATGTCATAAATTATAATTATACCGCTGCATATTATCACCAACTACTCTTCGCGCCAAGATTCCTCCCAGTAAAATTACAATCAAATAGCTTGCTTTTTTAGAATATTGCCACTTTGTTACTTACTGCAACAGCCTTTGAGACAGTAATCTTGGTCTTTGCTTTGTCCTTGTTGCTGCTGGACTTTTCTTTTAAAGGCGCTAGTATTTGGCGGTTTGTTTCTTGTCAGTTCTTTAAACTTGTTTTTGACATCGTTTTCGAAATTTGAAAGAAATTTCTTCTTTTTTCGCTGTCGGGGTCCAACGTTCTCATTCTCTCGTGTTGCTTGCATATCGATTTCTGGTTCTCTTAGCCAATTGGTCCCGTTATCCACCAGGGACAGAGGAATAAGTATTTACCTTTGAGAATTGCGCCATTTTCTATGTCTACTCGTACTGCTTGTACTGGTAGTTGCAGTAACAGAATGGATGGGCATTGGGCTTCCTGTAAAGTGTAGATGTTCTTCCCATTTTTTGATCGCGACGAATGAACTCAATTTATAAGCAAAGATATAGAATGTGCGAGAAACTAGATGACCGACGAGTTTGTTCCTGTTGTGACCAAAAGGCGAATGAACGAATAGCACAATCCACCGAACAAATCTACCACCTATCTATCACGGCGTATCACGTGCTTGTGATGACATATACGTTCATATATAAGTCTAATAATAAAAAAGGAATAGACTGTCTTATAAAAATGCTGAAGTTGTATCCAGGATTCATGTTAAGTAATATATCTATTATCTTAAAGCTATTTGCTTCCATTTTATAAAGTTAATGAATTTTTTCTAAAGCCTAGATTCACGAAATATCATTGCAATAAACTTGATTAGCTTCTAGCTCTAAAACCATCGTACCATTATCTGCCGCCAACAGTGACAGCTCTAAGGAAAAGGGCGCGGTAATAAAGATCCGGCGTGCTTTTGTCCAATGGCATGTGGTTGATTGGACGTGGAACTTTATTACGCTGGAATATGGCTGTTAGCCATTCAAAATGCTTGGATTTTGAGTAATTATCCCAATGATACACAACGTCTTTTTAATTATATAGTTCTGGAAAACAAAATGTCTTCTGCGATGTCAAAGCGTTATCATTGCTTTCATTGTAACGAAGATTTACATTACAGAGTATTTTGCCGTCACAAAGAAGAATTTTATGATCCTTTAACAAATCAATGGCAATTACAGCGGAATGACGACGAAGACTCAAATGATAGTATTTTCACTCACGAGATTGACGGCCAGAACGACACTTCTTCTAATGACTACAGCGAGATAAACGTTTTGGACCAAACTGATCAAGACTCCTCTGATGTGCCAAATACAAACCAACCATCAAGTGACGAATTCTTACCAGCTACTTCACAAAAAGGTATTGATGTTATACGTTTATTTGATGATTAGATTATATAATCTTTAAATGATAAAGTCAAACTGCATAGATAAAGACTGAATCTTTAACAAGCGGCTGATTTGCACATGATCTAGCTCCCCTATTGGATTTACTACCAAGCATTAGTGTTATTGAAGCGAGATTAAGTTAGAGGTACAAATGATTCTTTTCTATTTCTATCTTAGCCTCGTTTTCACACCGTTACTTTTAAGAAGGGTGCATTATTAAGTAATCGGCTTATGGTTGCCATTAAAACCTCAGTGTTCATTCAGAAAGGTTCATTCAAAGAGTTTATAAAATCATAGCTAGAGATAACTCATTTAAAACGCCAAAAAGAATTTACTATGTTCAAATGGATATTGCTGTACATTTTCGTCTCCAAATCAATTCATGACTGTGGTCATCCTGAGATAGCATGGTATCCGGCAAAACATGTTTGTCAAGTTAGAGAAATACAATTATAAGTAATTTATTTAATATGTCTCTTGGGTTTTTTATTTTCGATTTATCATTTTTCTTTCACGAATTATAAATTGTTGTTTTGCTGACTTAGAAATTTATATTTTATTTTCAATGGAAATCATTTATTTTCAGAGCAAAATTTGGGTCAAAATTATACATTTAGGGACCGGTCATTATTTAAGTTGTAGGTAGGGGGGGGGGGGGGTGGAGGAGAAATTGTCAGTGACGCAAAAAAATTTCAAGGCCCCCCCTTTGAAGGCATCCAAGTTTATCGAAAACCCCCCATGGATTGTAGTAAAAAATTTAAAAATTTTCCCTAAAAGTCATTTTTAAATTTCAAGACTTTCACTAGCAAAAATTTCAGGCCCCCCCCCCCCCAATTTTTTCTCCCCCCCCCCCCCCCAACTTAAATAATGACCGGTCCCTTAGCCCATGAGGTTTTTTTTACTGACATTTTTTTTTTCTAGTATTATAATGGTTTCAGACTTTATCTTATACTATGTTGCAGTTATACAATGCCGAATGAATAAAATACATCGTATTTGCTTATGTTTAAAGGAGACGGAATAAATAACTTTGAGGAAGAAGATCAAGTGTTTTTGGATGACAAGTTGGACAGTGAATCTGACCATGAAGAGATAAGAGGAAATGAAAGAAGGAGATTGGTTGAAACTTGGGATATTGATATCGAAGACGTAGAAAGAGATTTTGAACAATCTAGTGCAGAAATAAGCGTTGCCGTCGAAGCAAGTTCCCGAGTGACCCTTATTAACTGGATTGCCTTGTTTGTGTGCTTTTGGTCTGCATACTTTTCTGTACCAGACCGAGGCATTGATATTCTCCTCGCCTTTTTTAAAGCGATTTTTCAGGTTTTGTGTGAGCTTTCGCCAATCATTTTCCCAACCGCAGTATTGGTTTTCCCGAGCTCCTTCAAACTCTTGAAAAATTATCTTTCTTTTAAAGATAAGCATTCAAAGTATGTTGTTTGTCCGAAATGCGACACCCTATACCGTTTTCAAGACTGCATAACAACAAGATTCGGGGCGTGTCATTGCTAAACCATGTTCTCACATTGCTTTTCCGAATCACCGTCAATTGTTTCGCCGCACACCTTGTGGAGCGGAATTGCTTAAGGAAATTCGTTTGAAAAATGGACAGACGAAATTGTACCCACATAAAGTTTATTGTTATAAAAGCATCAGAGACACTCTAACTCACTTTATTAAGCGACCAGACTTTGTACAAAAATGTGAGATTTGGAGAAATCGGAATGTACCGGACGATATTTTAGTTGATATTTACGATGGCCAAGTGTGGAAAGATTGGCAATATTTTAACGGCACTCCTTTCCTTGCCCAGCCTAATGATTATGCTTTTATGCTGAATGTTGACTGGTTTCAGCCTTTTAAGCACAGTGTCTATAGCGTTGGAGTCATATATATGGTCCTCCTAAATCTTCCGAGAAAAGAAAGGTACAAAGAGGAAAACGTAATAATAGTTGGGGTAATACCTGGTCCACACGAGCCCAAATTGAATATCAATACGTACTTACAACCACTTGTAGCCGAATTGAACTTATTGTGGCACGAAGGCATCCAAGTTCGGCCTCATGGGAGTAGAACAGCAAGATGTTTTCGAGCTGCCCTCCTTTGTATTGCTTGTGACATTCCTGCACTAAGAAAAGTTTGCGGTTTCTTAGGATGTACTGCTCACCGAGGGTGCTCAAAGTGCACAAGATTTTTTCCCGGAGATTTTAGTAGCATGGATTTTTCAGGTTTCGAAGATGACGATACACCAAGGACAAATGAAGAGCACCGAAGAGAGGCTCAGAAAATACTCAATGCAACAACCGCTGATGAACGAAACCAAATTGAAACTTCCACTGGAACAAGATATTCTGAACTCTTACAGTTGCCTTACTTCGATTGTACTCGTTACCATGTTGTTGATCCTATGCACAATTTGTTTTTAGGGACAGCAAAACATTTAATGAAAAATGTATGGCTAAATGCTGAAACGCCAATTATTTCTAAAGAAAATTTGAATAAAATCCAGGAAAAGGTAGATGACGTCAAGCACCATCATTTATTGGGCGTCTCCCGAAAAAGATATCAACATCGTTTGGAGGATTTACTGCTGATCAGTGGAAAACATGGACTCTCTTGTATTCTGTATTCTGCATTTGGAATATCGTTCCAACAGATGATTTGGAGCTGTGGAGGTTATTCGTATTGTCCTGCTTTCACCTTTGCTCTCTGTGGCTGAGGTGCGGCAACTCCGTGTTTGTCTTTGGACTTTTCGCTGTGGGGATGGTTAGTGGACCTCTTCTGGTGCTGCGCTACTATATTCTGGTAGTCAGATAGTGGGAGTTGGTCACAGGTGTATTGACTGCGCTGTGTCCATAGTTCACGAGCGGAGAGACCTTGATGGCGTAGGCGAGAGTTGAGACGAGCTGTTGCTAGTGCGAGGCCAGTAGAAGTAATGGGTCCACCTCCGGGCTCCTGTCGCAGAAGCTCTTCTTCTAGCTCTTGAATAGCCTTTTCGGCGACTGGGTTCTTATTCTTATTCTTTATGCGACCAACATCGAGCCAAATGTTCAAGTGTTTTAGACCGTCGTTGTTGCTAAGAGATAAGAAGCTTGGTGCAGGGTCTACTCGAATGACTGCTCTTGGACCGTCCAAAGGGTGTAGTTCCACAATGAGGCGTGTAAGGGCGTCGCGCAGGGTGTCGTACTTTTCGTCTTGTATTAAACAAGTGTTGGTGTAGGATGTCGAACACTCTCTGAGTAGTAAGATTGCTTGTCGTTGTCGTTTGATAACGTCAGCAGCGAAGGATATGCCGACGACGTCGGGTGGTTCTTCAGATGATTGGTTTACGAGAGAACTTGGAAACTTCCGTAAGGAGGCACATGGGTGGCATGACGAGGATACCCTGGTTAGGGCACTGTTCATGTCTAACGCAAAGAAGTGGCGTAGTACAACCATCTGAAGCTGGTTGCGAGATGGATGGTTTAGACGAACGTGGAGAGCTGTGAGAAGACCATCAAGTACGGACCGTGGTACTACTATTGCCTCAGATGAGGGGGTGAAAGGTTGGTTGCGTTTGACTACTAGAATGCCGTCTTTGGAGATGGACGTTACGTTTAGATAGCGTTTGATGTCTTTTATGTTAGTCAGTTTCTTCGAGGGTCTAGTTCCTTGTTTCAGATGGGCATGGACTCTGCGGAGGTCGGGACATCCGTTTTGGATTTCTCGCCAGGCTGATCTCGTGGTGAATGGAAGTGACTTGGTGTTGTCGATGATGTCTTGAACGGACACGTCACGGACGACAGAGTCTTCTGTTTCTTTGATGAAACTGCACACCTGGCATGTTGGTTCTTGGCACTCTGGAGCGTTGCGGCTCGTAAAGTCTGAAGGGAGGTTAGCCGTACCGGCCAAATGCTGCAACGTGACTTGATATCGGCTAACGGTAGTTAGGAATGATGTTACCCGAGGGCTTGCGGAAAATTCGCCGCGACAGAGTTTATTGATGGCTTGGACGCATGGTTTGCTGTCAGTGAGTACGCAAGTACGGTGTTCAGACTGTATTATAAACGGGCTGAAGTGCTTGACGGCCGCGGCGATACTCAGTGCTTCAATTTCACAGGGCAGCCAGTTGACTTGGTGTTTGCGGAGTTTTGCGCTGAAAAATCCGGCAAGATAGAGGTTGTTCTCACGGGACACATATAGTGTTGCTCCGAGGCCACGTTTGGTTACGGAGCCGTCTGTTACGATCCATAAGGAGTCGGATGGACGTGGTAGAGCGATGGCTTTGGTTGACGTGAGGGCCTGCTGAGCAGCTTTAAACTTGTGGAGAAGACTTTCGTTCAACGTAAGTTTGTCTTGTGACTGGAGACCCGAGATTGCGCCTTCGAGGGGGTCGATTAGGGAGGAACACTCTGGTAGGACGCGGCTAAGGACTTTGTAGGACCCGATAAAAGAGCGCATGCCTTTGACGGTAGTTGGAGGAGGACAAGATGCAAGAACCGCGACGCGATGAGGACTTGCAGATAGTTTGCCTTGGGACCACACCCATCCTAATATGGTGGTGGACTTTGGACAGATGACCGTTTTAGTTGGTGAGAGTCTAAGGTTGCACCTGTCAAGCTGTTCCAGGACCCGTGCCCAGATAGGTAGAAGGTCTTCGGGGCTTGCTCCTCCGCAGTACAAGTCGTCTGCTATCTTTGCCACGCAGCCTTCTTGGATGAAGTCACCAAGTACTCGACACATCATCTCTTCGAGTGCTGTTTCTGAGCCGGGCATTCCCATTGCGGAGCGGCAGTAAACGCGTACGCCACGAAATGGTGTGGCTACGCCGCAGTACTTCCTGGATTCTTTAGCAAGGGGTATTTGGTAGAAGGCGCGGCTGAGATCAGACTTTATCAGGAACTTCCATGGTGCAATGGTGCGTAGTGTGGAGTCAACGTCTGGCATGAGTGATGTTTGGGGTTTGCTGTACCGTCCCACGTCTGCAAAGGCAGTGACGAGGCGATGACCGCCAGAGGGTTTCTTTATGAGGAAGGAGGGGTTCAGGTATTCTACTGCCACGTCGATATCTTCGGGTTTTTGGAAGACTTGGTCTCTTTCCAGTTCGTCAAACTTCTCTTGCAGCTCTATTAGTTGGTTTCGAGAGTATTGAGGAAGGCGCCCTTTACGTTGGGGCGGCTGTACCGGTCCCATGTTTACGCGGGCTTCTATATGGCCCGCTGCTCCGTTGTACCCTGGAATGTCCGGTTTGAAGACGTTGTCGTATTTCTGTAGGACCTTCTGGAATTGGTCACGCATGGAACTTGTAAGTAGCTTGTCTGGATCTAGACTTACGCTGCCTGAGGACGGCGGGGTAGGCTTTACTTCTGTAACGGGGAGTGTTGAGGGTGGAGCCGCTTCGGGAGGAGTCGCTGGGACGGTTGGGCGGGCCCAGCAGATGTGGTCGTGGCGTCGGACGGTGTATGGTTCGTCGGACGTGTTGGTAATTCGCACTTTACCTCCGACTGTATCTATGACTCGTGGTTGGGGCCATGGGTTTTCGCTGGGTGGAGGGCGTTTGAGTTGGGACGTATCACTACGGGGTTCAATGGCGATAGTGTTGTCAGTTCCCAGCTCGGGGGGGACGTCAACTTCTAGGTAATCTCCAGGCCAGATAACGGTGGTGGGCGACGATGAACGTAACACATACGACGTGGCGTGGCGTATGGTGTGAGCCTGAGTGCTGTGTTTTTCATCGGTGTGGTACAAGATGGTTTCGGAGCCTTGTATAGTTATCTGTTGAGTGGCTGGGCGAACTGAGATGTCGTTCGCGATGAGGAAGGGTATTCCAGCGAGTATGTCAACATCTATGTCCTCTACTACGAGGGCGTCGAGCGCGAGTTTCTTGTTGGAACGAGAGAGCAGGACGTGTACTTCGCCAATAACGGTCAGCGGTGTCGTACCATCGGCTTGCAATGCTTGTTGGGAAGACTTTTCGACGGTAAGACCAAGTGTCTGGGCAACGGACGCTTTAATCATGCTGGTTTCGGCGCCGGTGTCGAGGGTCAGCCTCACTGGGTGTTGTCGATAGAAGGCGTTGAGTAGGGGTGACCTTCTGGTGCTGACCCTTCGGGAGATGGAACGTGCGGACGGAAGGGCTGACGCTTCACTGTCAACTTGATCAGGTGCGTACAGATCTAGGTTATCGTCGTCTTCTTCTACTTCCTCTTCATAGTTGGTTGTCGAGCGAGTCTTGGCGAGGAAGAGTCTGTCCTCAGGAGGTAAGTAAGGGCACTTACTTAGGAAATGCTGTTGATCTGCGCGGCCTGCTTCTTTGCATAGTGGGCATGACCTGGGGCGTCTGGAAGTCGTTGGGCGGCGACTGTTTGGCAATTTGTTTGGTTCACGTGAGGCAGGGAATCTAAATTTTGACGCTGTAGCGCGTAGTATCTTGGAATCAGCGGCTGTGCGTAGTTCGTCAAGCAGTGAGTCCAACGCTTGGGAGATTTCTGGTTTTATCGATGCGAGGGTTCTGGAGCGAAGTTCCGTGCCATATCGTTGTTTTACGAGGTTTGGTAAGTCCGGGTGGATTAGTCTAAGCCAGGTGAGAACGATCATATTTTCAAGACTGGGTGTTGATTCCTCGTCGGCGGTTATAATCTCGCCATGGTGGGTGATATTGCCATTAGCGATGAGGAGATTGTCTTCGACGAAGGACATCAGTCGTTGAAAGAGGTCTTCTGGGCGTTCGTCATGTTCCAGTTTAATGTTATTAAAGTCGATAAAGTGTGCTCCGGTGGACTGGAACCCATAATGCATGCGAATCATTTGCCAGATGGAGTTGATAGATGTTGAGTTCTTGACAATTGAATTTCTAGAGATAACTGGGCAATAATTAGCGATTTGGCCAAGCATCAACTCCAGATGGGTACACTTTTGCTGTGCTGTTCGACGTCTAGCGACAGGGACTGCTTCACCGTCATCAGTAAAGCCTCTTAGAGGGCCTCGAGATTTCTTTAGCCACGTCACGGTATCACCAAGGAAGGATGCGAAATTTACGTCGAGAGATAATGTATACTGTAGGTTTTGTCTCCATGCTTCGAAGGAAGTGATTGTCTCGTTTTTAGTCAGTGTCCATTGTTTTGGTGCTCTTGTTGAAGTCATTTTTGGAGTCGATGGTTTGGGTGATTGTTGATGAGGCCGTGTGAATGTGTTTCGTAAGCTCTTGTGTACGTTTCTTGCTGTTCGTTTTCCAACCACCGTACAGGTTGGCTCGTTACGAGACTTCTGCTATTGATCGTTGTATTTATACTGTTGTTCGTGGGTCCTTTAATCGCTGCCACCACGCCAGTAAACACGACGAACGACGTAAACGAATGAACAAGCTTTAATAATGAAACGTAGTCGCAAGATGGCCGACCAATAACAACAGTAATGAACAGGCGTCACTGGCGCGGGCGCGCGCGCATGACAGGCACAAATGTCCGCGGGCACAACGGGCTCGCTGGCGCATGCCAGGAACGTAACTAGGGTGACAAACCAAAGGCATGCGAGAAAGCGAAAGAGTGCTCGACAAAGAACCGATTGAATTTTTCTAGACACTCATAATGCGTGACGGCTACTTATTCCCTCTGTCCCGTATTGGTCATGGTCACGCGAACTCAAGCCACTGACAAATGTGTAAAAAAGGTAACGCACGTGCTACTGCATTAAAGCAGATATTTAATAGAGTTAAAATTTTTTGTATTGAAAGAATTAATTCAAGTCGAGGGATTTGGATTTACATCAATGTTGGTTGCAAAAGACGGCCAACGCACCCTTCTGAAAATTATCTTGAATGCGAGGCTAAGATGTGTGATTTCTTTTGTGTTTTCATGTTAGCCTCGCATTCACGATACTTTTGGAAGGGTCAATTTGTTCTTCTAAAATACATATATTTGTGAAAAATATAAGTGTACTAAATTACTTGTGTGGTTTTGATTTTTTTTTTAATATACGAAAAGCGAAGAGGACGTTTAATCTAGCACAAAAGTCATGTCTGTCTTTGTTAATCATTTAGTCATTCAGTGTCATAGAAAACTAACTCTTCATAAGAAGGTACATTCAGTTAATGTTGGCTAAGAGTTCGTAAAAAAGTCGACTAAAAATGCATAAAACTCTCCATACGGCAGTGCGTAAGAAGAGGTCGCCATTTTTGTTTTACTTCAAATGTAAATGAAAAAACTTAGACTATGATTGTTGTCTGTTGTTTTTAATACATTTTTACACTTAATTTAATCATTTTGTCTTTATTGATAACAATAGAAAAGCGATATTTGACACTTTGTAATTTTGTTTTTCAATTCCATTTTGAGAAAAAGGACTAAAATTGCATAGCTTTCGACAATATTTGACGGCCAGCGAACCGATCATGCATAAAGTTTCCATGCAAAAGAACACAGTAATGTAAATAACAGTAAACTTGTCAACTCGTGTGAAGTATTTGCTAATATGAAAAATATTCGGCAATTAGGGAAGTACAAAGAAATAAGCTTTTATTTTCAATTGGAAAATGTTGTTTTCCTCTCTCAGCCTCATTAGTTTAATCGGGATCAGGCATCCCAGCCACTTTTTAGACAAATTTGATAGGAAATATAGGCTGTGCAAGTTCTAAATATAGGAAAATAAAGGAGTTTTTCCCAAAAATATAGGCACTTTATAGGAGCTAAAATAGCTTTTCAGTGGCGTAACCAGAGATCTTGCAGGGAGGGTGCACAGGCAATGATTTATTTGCAGAACCAAATAAGCCATAAAAAAGACAGAACCAAAAAAAAAAAAAAAAAAAAAAAAACACGCCCAATATGCTAAACAGTGTAAAATGTAAATGTATCACTCAGCAGTCATCCTATTTATAGGAAATATAGGAGGTTTTCTTTAAATATAGGCTCTTTATAGGATCCTATACAAATTATAGGAAATATAGGATATATAGGAGGTCTGGAATGCCTGCGGGATCGATTGTGTAAACTTGACGAAATAAGAGTATGGATCTAAAATTTTGAAAATACTTTAAAACTCTTTCATTTTACTAATTAGAATAACACAAGCTGTATACACGAATTAGTTTACAAACCACTTACTTGTATTAGAAAGATGACCTGCACAGAAAACAGCTCGTTCAAGGACCAGACAAAGCGACGCTGAGCACATGGTTTAAAAAAGTAGTATGAAAGTACCAATTCACCAACATCCGGTGCCGCGTGCCATCCGGTGCTCGGCCCCAGTCCCCGCTCGGACTACCGGTGCTCGACCCCAGTCCCCTCCCCATCAGTTATCCTACTCCCATTGGCTAAGGATTCTTTTATTGTCTGACGTCACCGATAACATCCGGCGAGAAAGTCTCTCCCATTGGCTGTTTTCATAGCTATTGTTTAAGGGTCAAACCCAAAACCCACCTGGTGCTCGAGCCATTTCAAAATGGCGGGAAGCCTTGTTATGTCTTTGTACATTGTATATGTATGTATACGATTTATTACATTATCATGCTTTTATTGTGAGAAAATACTTATGAAATAAACTAGTAAACTAGTAAATACTTTCACAGGAATATAGTTTTTTCTTCCTAAGTAGCGTTCATGGGCTGCATATTTCCAGTCTACGTATGAAGAAAAAGATCTAAAATTTGTTCTTGTGATGAGATTACGTTATATATTCTAGCGAAAATATTGTTTATTTTACAACTAAGAAGGACAACTTTATTAAACCTCAAAGCAAGTTGTGTATCAAGTATTCTTAAAAGTTACCCTATATATCTTTAGTGCTATCCACCTTCTAGAAAATTATGATCTTTCTATTTCTTGTTTTAGGAAGTCTTTTGAAACCAAGAAAATGTTCTAAGTTTTTGTGCAATATCGTTATTATGTCAATAAACGATATGCAAATCTTTAAGTGTGTATTTTTCGACTAGAAAGTCACGGTAAGACTATTCAACTTTACGTAAGTTTATTTTGTATTAACAATTTTATAATCTTAATTCAATAATATTGTTATTATTATTTAGCACTACCCGCTTTCTAAAAATCAAAATTCCAGCGACTTTAAAGCGGTTTCAACATCAATCGTTTACAACTCGAATCTAAGGTATGGATTAAGCTAACTATCGTGTACACTACAAGGTAAACAATAGCGTGGCTTTATTGACTTTATAGTCAACTATATGGAACATTTGAATAATTTAGGTGCAGGCGGGAATGGTTCAGTAAAACTTACCATGTTAACAAGACTCAGGTGAAAAAAAAGTGTGTTAAGCTCAGTGAATTTTGACTGGTTCTTACTTGCTGTAGTCTTTTAGAAATGTGAACTATGAATATATATAAAAAGTCAAACAACCAAAGTGACTCAAACTTCTTTATTTGCATTCAGCCGGGAAAAGAGAAAAATGATTAACTGTTCATTTTATAAATTTGAAAACTTAGATACAGCTCAGTAAACCTCCCAACGAGGTAAGGAAGGAACGTAGTCGAGCTCTGCTTCGTAGTTTTCCTCCCCTTCCATTTCTCGGCTTCCTTGTCGTGGCACTACAAGTTTCAACCTGCCTGATTTTAACGACATCTGGTGAATGGAATTGCAGTTATTACAGCAATAAAACCTCTTTGTGTTTCTCAGATTCAGAGGAAACACGTTTGCACAAACGTCACAACGAACCGCTTGTTTTAGATGACTCATAATATGTCCTTCATGCCAATAGCAAGTTGGGCACCGCATTATAGATATCTTGAGAAACTGTCCAGGTTCTTGACAAACGAAACACTCTCTTTGTTCGTCTTCATCATAATTCGATTCTTCATCCATGCTTTGATCTTCCTCCTGTCCATTCTCTTCATCATCACTGCTTTGCTCTTCCCGTCGTTCTTCATCCATTTCATGGTCATCAGATTGATCATCTATTGACCCACTTTCGACCTCACTCTCATTCTCACTTTCATCATCGTCTTCATCTTCGGGTTGCGTAGCAACAAGATCGACCATTATTTTCTGATTACCAATTAGATGCTTGTTTATACCAAGCTCTACCAGACCTTTAGTAAATGTTTTCAAACCTCTGGGTGGTCTAATATCTGGGTTGTAAGGTAACATACCATATTCAATAAGTTCTTTCATGCTCGTGACTGGTATTCTTTGTTCATGATAAGTCATTTCTCCATACGGATTCCAATACAAAATACCCTTAGAAGCTGCCATACTGTGGAGTAAGTTTAGAGCTCTCTCCCTAGGTATGCTTTTAGAAATCTTCTGCGCTATCGGGTCAATTTCGTTGTCCAAAGACATTTCCTCATTAGAGGAATCAGAATCTGATGCATCTTCATCGGAATCTTCAGTACGCCTTCGCTTCATGATGATCGACGTTGCTTTGACAAGGTACAAATGAATACCAAGAGATATCGATCGATTATTTATAACAAGATTAAACTTAATCCACCCATCAAGGGTGATGCAAGGGTGATGTTCCACAAAACTGCCACCTTTCTGAGACAAAATTATTTTCTTTTGTTTGAAAGGCACTGTGGTGCTGGCTAAGTCCCAGATGTCGTCAGCGTGATGTCTTAGAGTTTCTCTTTGTGAATACGAGAGTGGGATGACTCCTTGTAATAGATTATGACAGACCTCACAAATGACATGAACTTGGTCAGGAGTCGTGGAGGTTGTAAGCAAAACCTTTCTCTGAGGTTCGGGACAACGGGCTAAGAGATGTAAATAGCGAAATTATCACGAAGCAATTTGGACATGTTCTCTGGTCAAGATCCTGCTTCAAAATGAAATTTTTATGTTGTGGCCTTGTCTATTTATCATCAATGATTAATAGTTTAGCCTTGGTCGGGCTTACGAGCCTAGGCTCCGAGCCTCCGAGCCTACGAGCCTCCGAGCCTACGAACCTACGAGCCAAGCCGAGCAGAGCCGAGCCGAGCCGAACCGAGCCGAACCGAGCCTAAGCTCCGAGCCGAGCCTACGAGCCTAGGCTAAGACCTGCTTTTCTGCGGGTTATAAATAGTTCAGCCCAAAACATCCTTGCTCATTCTCGAGTAGTCGCGAGATGGGCCAATGAGCGCCTGCGTGGAATGACACCGGCGGTCCGAGTGGGGACTGGGATCGAGCACCGGTCATCCGAGCGGGGACTGGGGCCGAGCACCGGATGGCACCGGCATCGGATGTTGGTGAATTGGTACTTTCATACTACTTAAAAACAATAAGGGCCCCTGACCCACTACTGGATAGGGGCTGGATACCAGCTTCGTAGCTGAATGGGCCACAGGCAGCCCAAGCAATGTATTTGTAGTGTGTATGATAGCATTTACAGTAAATGTGTGAGACGAAAAATTATGTAATATTTTTTAAATAAATATAAACATACCTGGCTCCTGTGTTGTTGTTCATTGTATTTAACATCATTCTGGGACAACACAGGAGCAAGGTGTGTTCAAATTTATTTGGATTTTTTTTTTTTTTTTTTTTTTTGTTGTTGTATATTACACTAAGTATTACATTTATATGAATATGACGTATATTTTTTACGTTCACCGTAAATGCTATCCTATAAATGAGGACTAGTAGACATCCAGACTCTTCAAACGCTCTGCTGGTGGAAATGTATCTTCCAAATCAATTGGAGACACCTCAACCTTTACGTCACTTGTGGAAGGCAACTGTACACGAGGACGGACACCTTGTTTACGATGACGCACAAGGCTTGGGTTGTGCATGAGCAGCACTACAAGAAACCAGCGGTTCAAAGCTTTGCCAGAAACACGAGGCCTGCTAGCGATGGTCGTTTGACCTGAAGAAAAAATCGAAATAGATCAAAGAATGTATTAAAAGTAAAGTTTCAAACATTTTTGTATTAGATATCCTAGAGGGGTTAAGATTGAATGAAAAAAGGAGGCGTAACGAGTTTATTATAGTAGTTGTCAATGTTAGAACGTAAACTCAGTTGCAGGGATGGAGAAATTTGGGTCTTTTGCTTTCGTCAATTAAAAATAATCAGTGGGTGCCTTTTATAGTTTGGACCAAAGAAGCAAATTTCAACGGGGAATTCTGGAAAATTGAAATGAAATTCCCTGGAAACACATTATGGATGACAAAGGTACCCCATGACACAATTCGACGTATTCAGCCAAACAACTAGGTGAGGCAACCAGTAATACCAGCAATATCCCCCTTTCGAGTTTGCCTGCTCAGTCTTAGCCTTATTTCTTAAGAAGGAATGTATGTGCTACAGAGCAATACGAGTTGATTAAATTTTCACAGGTTTTGTTTGAATGGCTGGATATTTTTTCGTACACCTCGGGTTAAGTCTGAGCCAAGAGAACTCGAAAATGGAGCTATTATAGTAAGCTATCTATACAATATTACCATCTAACCAGTCGGCTAAAGGCAAAAAACAAAGCTGTAGGGATACCTGCTTCTCTTCTGCGAACTCCTTCGAGTAGCAACTGACAGAAACATAGCATAACAGGGTGTTTGAAAGCCACAAGTACACTGAGGAATCCAATGTAGGCCATGTAAGCTAGGAAAGACAATTTAAATATTACACACAGAACATCAAGCACTTTGCAATCAAATGATATTTTCAAACGAAGTAGTAATATACTTCTACCAGAGATTCTACACGCAATGCTATACTAAGCCATAGGGGTACCCCGTAGGTGGTTAGAAGCAGGTAGGCGCTGGCCTAGGACTGTGTGCTGGTGTGCGGTAGTTGGGGGGCGAATCTCAGTGGCTCTCACCCTGTCGAAAGACCAAGCGTTTGATTCCGATAACTGATTCTGATCTGAATAATCCGGCTTTTTATATGATCTGATATGGTGACGTAATACATCCCTGCGGGCTTGGATCACGCAACCTTAAATTGAAGGCAGTTTGTGATAGACATTTATTTACCCATTAATATACAATAGTTATGTATATATATATATATATATACATATATATACCTTTGTCGAATCTCCGATATCCCCTCATCATAATGGTACGATCTACTCGAGGCAGAAAAACCAATACAATTACTGCTCCTTTCACAACACGAAGCAAGCCCGACCATAAGCCGACAAATATGTTGAAGAAGAAGAAGAAATACGACATGATTCCAAACAGACGCCTGAAATAAAATAAAATCATGTACTGATACTCTTCCAAAAAACGGAGTAATTAGAAGTGAAAAGTTCATGGCCATTGCCATTGAAATGATCATCCCCCCTCCCCCCCCCCCCCCCAAACAATTAAAAAGTCACAAATTAAAACCTTACCTGTTGTTGACGGTAATCGACATATCTGGGTAGGAGTGGTCTTTGAATACGAAATGCGATAAAAGAATAACCGCTATCGAAGTAAATATGGGAGTGACGATGAGTGGCCTGTGAGAAGAGTAGTAGATTATTATATATTAATAAGTGAATAAGATAGAAACGCCACACTGAATTAATACAAACTAGGTTTTCCCCTAGTTATATTACTTGAAAAGTACGTATACATGCTCATAATGAGCTACAACACAAAGTACGAACAAAAATGTCAGCTAGACAAGATATCATCATGCAACATCCTCACTTTATGCGTACCTGTTGTTCGTACTTGTTATACATAACAAAATGTTGCCGTTACCGCTACCACGACCATTACCGCTGCCGCCCCTGCCTCTGTCCATGCCCCTGCCTTACACTGCCACTGCCATTGCCACTGTCTCTCACCGCAAATGCCATCGTCATTGTCATTGACATTGACATTTGTCATTGTTTTTTATGCTTCCCTTTTTTCTGTGGTCCACAAGCAAAGCGTGCAAGAACAGCCGAGAAGCACTGAGCACTGTAGCTAAAGGGCTTCTGAAACTCCAGCTAATCAACCATACAATGTAACCAACAACCTACTGATGAAGCAAGCAATCGATCAACTGGACCAGTAAACTTAATAAAACAATTAAAATGGGTGCAATACCGATCGATTGATATTTTCCCAAAATCCTCCTTGTTAAAAAGGGCTGTCCCTTTATAGCGTATCATGCCGGGCACAAAGGCACCCGAAAACGGTCACGTTGGCCATTCTTTTTGCTCAGCGGCAACTTATGATTCTACCGAATGTTTTTCTATACTTACAGAATGTCGACGATTACGTTTAGAATCCGTGATGAGTTTTCATCGGCAGTTCTTATCTTGGATAGCAGTTGAAATACAAATATCGGCAAAAGAAGGAAAAATACAGAAAGCACGTTGACAAGAAGACCTTGAAAAGATAAAAACGGCACTTTCAAGTTGTTCTTTTCAATCTATTGTTGTTGTTGAACATTTAAAACTTCCTGTCGGCAGCTCATAATATTTTGTGAAACAAAATGCCACCCGAAAAAAGCCCTAATGATTTTTTTTGACGAATATTGTTGTAGGCTGTAGGTCGTAGGTCGTAGGTCGTAGGTTGTAGGCTGTAGGTCGTAGGTCGTAGGTCGTGGGTTGTAGGTGGTAGGTTGTAGGTCGTAGGTTGTAGGTCGTAGGTCGTAGGTTGTACGTCGTAGGTTGTATGTGGTAGGTTGTAGGGTGTAGGTGGTAGGGTGTAGGTGGTGTGTGGTAGGTTGTAGGTGGTAGATTGTAGGTTGCACATTTTCAACCGAATATATATTACCTATTGCAGTGAATGCAGTCTGGTGTCCACAGAAGCTTAGACTCTTGCCCTACGCGCGAGAAGATAACGACTCAATACATGAGCTGCAAAGTTTAATGTAACATTTTAAGGGGATTACGTAAATAAGCCTAACGTACGTTTCTCAGATTCTGGGATCCTGGGATTCGCAATAAAAAAATACTTTTTACACTCAAAAAAAATCCTTATATCCCTTGTGTCACTTATAAGCCATTAGGGTTAATTATGCTATTCTTAATATATCATAAATGATATTACATTCTTACAACAAGCATTTTGGGTGAATAAATCCTTATATCCCTTGTGTCCCTTATAAGCCATTAGGGTTAATTATGCTATTCTTAATATATCATTAATGATAATACATTCTTACAACAAGCATTTTGGGTGAATAAATCCTTATATCCCTTGTGTCCCTTATAAGCCATTAGGGTTAATTATGCTATTCTTAATATATCATTAATGATAATACATTCTTACAACAAGCATTTTGGGTGAATAAATCCTTATATCCCTTGTGTCCCTTATAAGCCATTAGGGTTAATTATGCTATTCTTAATATATCATAAATGATATTACATTCTTACAACAAGTATTTTTGGGTGAAGAATTTCATCTGGTAGCAGGCCTCTTTTCGTTCTATATGTTGTGAGGACATCATTTCTGTTGCGAAAACAAAAAGAAATATGAAAATGAATAATGCATGTATTTTGTGAGCGATCAACACCATAATTAATGATTAAAATTGTATATTAATGAATTACTAAATTAGTCTGTCACCTGTGACTTCTCAGGAAAAAACCCAGTTGCATAATTGCAAAAAGACATGCCAATAACACAGATGCAATGCTGTAGTCTGTAGATGAAAAGAAGGTAAACAGATATCAGTGCATGTTTCCTGGAAACAATAAGACAAACATTTATGTTTTCTGGTGGGTAAACTCATAGTGCTTAAGTCTAAACGTATAGTAGCTTAGAGAATAGCGTCGCGGAACAATCAGGCACAGAACATCCCTATTGCATGTAATTGTGTTTTTTCTAAATTAATTGCAACCCTAATAAGTAGGGTCGAAAGGTAGTTAAAAAGATAGCTAGGTAAGGAAGATAAACAGGAAGGTAGGTGGGTAGGATAAGCAGATAGGTAAGCAAGTTAGGTAGGATAAGCAGATAGGTAAGCAAGGTAGGTAGGTGGGTAGGCGGGTAGATGGGTGGGCGGGAAAGAGGTTTGTAGGTAGGTACGTTAGGGTTAGGATTAGGTACGTTTGTAGGTGGGTAAACTAGATTGGTAGGTGGGTAAGAAGTAGGTAGGTAGATGGGAAGGTAGGTAGGTAGGTAGATAGGAAGATAGGTAGGTAGGTAGGTAGGTAGGTAGGTAGGTAGGTAGGTAGGTAGGTAGGTAGATAGGAAGGTAGGTAGGTAGCTGGGTGGGTAGGTGGGTGGGTGGGAAAGAGTTATGTAGATAGCTAGGTAAGTAGATAGATAAGTTAGGTAAGATGGTGGTGGGTATGTGGGGAGGTAGGGAGGAAGGGAGGGAGGGGGGAGGTTGGTTGGTAGGAAGGTAGCCAGGCACGTAGCCGTGTTATTATTAATTATTATTATTATTATTGCTGCTGCTGTATGTTGGCCATCTATATCTATTATATTCAGTATAAGTAAGCCATCAACCCTTGGAATGAAATTTACTCGAGCTACATAGGCAAGTGTATCCCTTATTCTTCTATGAGTCTGGTTACCTTGAAATAATTGTAAAGCCACCAAAGCCTCTATAAAAAGCAAACGAAACCCGATAAGCATTAAATAGACTGAATAGAAACCTTTGTTATTAACAACAGCAATATTAACAAGAGCAAGCAATGAAATGTATACTATTAATATCACTATTGACGTTTAAAAATACAGTTGTCCGTCAGTGGCATAGTGAAATGATATTAATCAAGTGAAGCCACTACATTATACACTACTGCATAATCGTTTATTTGCCATAGCTTTCGATGGCCTCACTTGATTGATATCTACACATCTGTTGCTTCATCATGGCGCGCACTTTTGACTATTGCCACCTTGAAATCTGAGCGACCCAACTTGGAATGTGCACTTATTAATAAAAATGATGTTCACTTAATTGCTACGTTTACAGGAGAAAAGATGCCGAGTTTACTTACCATTAGATACTCACAACTCACCGGCAAAAACGTTCAAGGTACAAGCGATTATTCGTAGGATGACACACGAAGTTACATTTCTCCAATGTCCCATGCTTTTAGCCTTTTTAATGACTAGATTTATTGAAATATGTCTAGGTGGTTCTATTTGATGCCGCTCTAAATCTATTTTAAGTATACTTCTTAATCATAGGCCAAGTCTGCCTTACCGTCCAGACCAGTATTTCCTTCTAACATGGCTTTTAGAAATGGCTTTAACAATGAGATTATGACTGTTATTAGCATTAACAGTACAACTGTCACCTACATAAAAGAACAACAAAGCCAAAAGCTTTAAAAATAATTTTACGGAAAAGGAGGGAAAAAAAACAACAAACAAACAAACAAACAACATTTCACAATCACTTAGACCCCTCCCGATAACACGCACGAAATTTGCCGTTGCGCCAGAGTAGGGACTTTAAGATTTGCAAAATCTACGACGGCGACGTCAACCGAAAGTGTAAATATTTTCTCTTTGCGGTTCTGTTTATTGGAGATTTTCTTTTTAAACATTGTCAGTAAAGTAAACTCATCAAGAGGGAAGACAAAATTTGAAGGCGCGAAACCCCAAAGTGAAGTTGTGTACACTTCCGGTAGACGTCGCTGTCGCAGATTTTGCAAATCTTAAAGTCCCTAGTAAGTTTTGGTGGACGTCAATTACTGCTATTTCCATAAACATGAGAACTATGTAGTTGCGCTTTGCCTCTTGGAATTTGGTTTTTCACTGCCGGCAGTCAAAAATATGAAAGGTACCTATTCACCATTTTCCATAAATTGGTTCACTGGTCAAACACTAAGCACTCAAGCGAGGCGCCAAGGTAGTTTCAATGGATTATTCAAATTTGAACCTTGCAGCCTCGGTTGAATGCTTTGTATTTGACCAGTGAACCGATGTATGGAAAATGGTGAATACTACGGATTAGTTTGGAGCTTTAAAATATAACATTTACAAGATGCTTATCTTGTGCTTCGTTTGTTAAAATTAAATACTTTATACTCCGGTCAATTTAAATAACTATTGTTCTACACAGACTAGCGAGTGATTAGCCTCGTGTTCACGTGGAAACGTTAAATGCGTTTTCACATGTATGAGAGGCTAGTCAGTCGTTAGTCAATGCAGAACAATAGCTATTCAAATTGGTGGTCATATTTTGATTCAGTGTATACTGGTTAGATGAAGTTGAATCAAATGCACACACCTGGTAAACAAATATACAGGACACAACGAAAGATGACAGGAACTGAGTGGAGAACTTGAAGTCTGAAAATCAATCAATTAACGAGTTGGTCGATCGATCAATTAACCAGTAGGTCGATCAGTCCGTTAGTCCGTCAGTTGGTCAGTTGGTCAGTCCGTCCGTCCGTCAGTCAGTCAGTCCGTCAGTCAGTCAGTCAGTCAGTCAGTCAGTCAGTCAGTGAGTTAGTCAGTCAGTCATTTAGTGAGTGAGTGAGTCAGTTCAGTCAGTCAGTCAGCCAGCCAGCAACTGTTACCTTACCTGGGCGTGTGACGTATATCCAGTTCTTCAGTAGATTATACCAGGTGCCATTTTGGTTAGGTGGTCTATAACAGATAAATGAATACATGACTAAGTTGTTGATATTTAACAAATAGACATCAGTTTTTTATGTGTCTGTCCTCTTATTGACGATAAATTGCGTCATCACATTGTCAAAGTAGTGTGGATCCACGAGGCGTCGCTTCGTGGATCCGCATACTACTTTGACAATGAGATGACGAAATTTATCGTCAATAAGAGGACAGACACATAAAAAACTGATGTCTATTTTTTTTGTTTTTTTGTTTTTTGTTTTGTTTTGTTTTGTTTTGTTTTTGCAATCACAAAAACGATAAAAACTTCTCATTTTTAGTGATCAAAACAACCAACGGAAAAGGGCGCGTGCTCGTTGACATCAGCTTTATCTGTCTGTCCTCTTATTGATGATAAAAAATAACCAATCAGCGCGCGAAAAATTTGTAAGTTATTGTAAAAAGCCACATCTCTAGGGACATACCTTTTCCCTGCCTGATGTAGTTGATTAGAGAACAGAAGGTTAACATGAGCTCTCTCTGTTTTGCCGGCCAGGGTAATGGTTGTCACTTCTTCTTTCTAAAAGAGTTGTTATCGTACGTTAGAAAACTCATTAATAATTCATGACGAAAACACAATAGAAATCATGACCATGAAGGTGATTTTATATCTGATAAAGATTCGTCTTCATTTGCATAAACTTTAACTTGGATTTTCTCTATCAAACTTGGTTCATTTCGTAAAAAAATCGGTACACAATGAGAACAAACAACATAAGTTTTCTAAGCCGTTCAATAATCTCGCAGATCGTGTTTTATCGGGTCTAAAACCACTCGGCTGCGCCTCGTGTTTTATACCCGATAGAACACTCCTGCTCGTTTATTAAACATTACTTAGACTGAGGTACTTCAAATGAGCCGAACCTAATGACTCAAATTAATTAGCTAAAAGAGGCTTTGCACTATCACTTGATGGCAGCCACGAAGGGAGGCACAACAATGGAAACTGAATCCTGTGAAACTGAATTCTCTCTCTTGTTAATCAGACTAGACCAGATTCATTTGTTTCTGCCCCATGTCATTGCTTTCATCACGTGATGGTGCGAAGTCTCTATTAGCATTTCAGACCACGTTCTATTATGGTCCCGAATTTTATTTAATCTATACTAATAGTATAATAATTTCCATATATATACATATAGCCATTTGCAAAAATTATGGCCGCTTCCAATATATATATATACAAGGATATCAAAAGCATATCAAAAATTATGGGATATTACCCCTGATATTTTTTCGTATCGTCTATCACTAAAAATATCAAGAAAGAAATCCCGCCGTGTCTGATATACTTTTGATATACTTGTATGTATATTTGAAACGGCCATAAATTTTGCATGGCTGTATATATAGAGGATATTACATGGGCGCGCGGAGATACGAATTTTATCTTCGAGTGTTCAATTGATATCTCACGAGTGAGCGCAGCGAGCGGCCATGTAATGTTCTTATATAGATATCGATGAAACTTAAATAAAACAAAAGCTCAAAAATTCTTTATTAAAATAGCAAGCCGATTCAACAGCGATATCTTCACGTTTAAAGGATATGGTATCTAGCTTCCACTGGTGAAAGATATCAAGTTTTCGACACTAGAGAAAACCTGGTATTTCATCGATATCTATATGATAAATATTTATACATATATATGTATGCATGTATTATATAAATGTCTATGGAACCAAATATAATGTATGGGCTGGTCACAGGTTCTTGAGGAGCTCGAATCGTACGTAGAAGGAACTTCAGATGGACAAAGAAAAGCCACTGTTGCCTCCCCAATTCGAGCCCCACCAACAACCTCCACAACATATAATTTACATTTCTTAAAAACCTATGTTAACCTACTCTTACGCACATATCGAAGACTTGGGAGGCCCTGAACACGAAGTTTCTTGATTTCCTTATACAACAGTACGGAGTAGCTTCCAACGAGAAATAATGTGCAGACAACCACAGGTATATTGGTCAAGATTCCCCCATACATTATGTACTCGATGTTCTGTAAAAAAATTATCAAAATAGCATTTACTGAATATTTCTTATTATACTTATGCTGTACACAACCTCTAATAGTGCAGTTTTCGTATGACTGTGAAAAGCTCAGTGCCGTGCCGTGACCGTGATGTTTTCTAGAATTTTAATTGGCTTATTTTTTTATCGCGCAATGTGATTGGTCTGAAAGTGCCGTGACTTTGGCGTGACCGTGTCCGCGCCGTGTTTATGCCGTGTTTCGGGTATTTGGTTGGATGGAGAGTAAATTCTCGTGCAATGTGATTTGTCTGGCGTATCCCTTGCTGTGTCACGACCGTGTTCGTGCCGTGAACTTTTCACAGTCATACGAAAACTGCTCTATTCACAATAATTACTACGATTCAAACACGTAAAAGGATGAAAATAGCAAGAAATATCCTGATGAGGATCACCTATTTCATTTATACCATCCAGTAACAAAGTCATTGACAAAAATATATTTGATCATAGATAATGGAGCCGAATGGTTTGGAAACTCCATAGAACAAAGCTATTGTTTTGCGTTTGAGGTTGAACCGTACCATCACGTGATACTGATTGTGAACAATGAACCAAAGCAAGTATTTTCATTTTGCCAGTGAAAACGTTTATTCCATGACCAAAAACTATGCGGACAAATATTCTCGTGCAAATACAGTTAAGTTACTAGATGATATGTAAGGAAGCATAAAAAAGCCATTTCATTTTTAATAAACAATTAATCTTAATCAAATATGATTAATTAACAAATAATAACTAATAAAAGAATAAAATATCTTTAGAAGTTTTTTTAGGGAAAGAAACTCCTGTATTCCCGAATACTATGAAAAAACGGAGCAACTTTTCCTTCTCTGGGCAGGGTCAACGGAATATAACAATGGATGAAGTCGAACAAAAACTTAGAACAATGGGTTTCCCAACCATTCCGCTCCATTAATTACGAATGAATACTATTTCTTTAAAGAATCCTAGTCAACAACAATGCACTACGTGCCCATCAATCGCTTAAATCGTTTGTTTTCGAAGCTATTCCAAGCTCTGATGGAGGAAAATGTCTTGAAATGCGCTATGCAAACGTCCTCTATTCCCCAAAGTTTTCTTCCTTTCATTTCACAGCAATTACTGAGCTAGGTTGAATTTCAGATAGATTCTCTTTGTGACAACCTGACTTTTCTAACGTACGACTGGTAGCCATCGCAACTTTCTAAATCTATATCTTAGATTGCCAAAATTTATAAGACCTCACGGAAATCATAAAGTGGCAATAATGTCAATATATGATACTCAACTAGCAGGAATAAAGAGATCAATGGAACTGGATTCCCAAACTTCAATTTCAACCTTTATTATTAAATTATATTAAATTATAAATAATAATATATTATTTAAAATGTTTTTTGTCTTGCATCAGTAAAACAAAAATATGTTGTGTGAAAAAAGCGTTTGTCAGAACTTTTATGTGGATAACTGTTTTTAGTTGATGACAAGTAGGTCATCGTCATCGTCATCGTCATCGTCATCGTCATCGTCATCGTCATCGTCATCGTCATCGTCATCGTCATCGTCATCGTCATCGTCATCGTCATCGTCATCGTCATCGTCATCGTCATCGTCATCGTCATCGTCATCGTCATCGTCATCGTCATCGTCATCGTCATCGTCATCGTCATCGTCATCGTCATCGTCATCGTCATCGTCATCGTCATCGTCATCGTCATCGTCATCGTCATCGTCATCGTCATCGTCATCGTCATCGTCATCGTCATCGTCATCGTCATCGTCATCGTCATCGTCATCGTCATCGTCATCGTCATCGTCATCGTCATCGTCATCGTCATCGTCATCGTCATCGTCATCTTCATCTTCATCGTCATCGTCATCGTCATCGCTATCTATTTCTACAACTTTACAATTGTTGGGGTATATTATTGAAGTACGTACCGCATTTTTCAAGCGCTGTCCACTTTCTTTATCGGGAGTGCAGCCAAAGTACAGAAACAAATCTACTATAAATCTTGAGAAATAAATAAGCAAAAGAAATCAGAAAAGCTACCATTTTCGTGAAACTTCCTCAGCAACAAGTTTTGCTAGCTTTAAAGACCAATGCAGAGTGCATTTCTTAACGCAGTTTCACAATAGTTTAAAAGTTTCATTTGATAAATTAATATTAATAGTGTCTGACATATCACTTACCTTACAAACGAGTAAATCAGCCCCATTGCGTATCCAATGATCTTGTATTCAGCGTTAAGACAAGCGAGGTATGGATAGTTGATGATGCCATATACCAGGGTCATTAGTATTCCCTGAAAAGCTAAATCACAACAATCGATTAAATGCAATGCAACAAAGAAAGGAAGAACACACAAATTGCGTAACATTTTGATAAGCTTGCACAAAAAGTACATAGCTGTTATTATACGACGCACTCAATTTCCCGTGTATTACGACCAATTATCGAGTCCAATTACAGAGCGATAATACACGGTCAGTGAACCGGTTTTGAACGTGTGTGTGTGTGTTTTTTTTTTTTTTGGCTGAAATTTTCTCCGATTACCTTGTGCGGGTTTGAGCTCGTGATTTTCGAGTTTGCTTGTTTACAATAAAAATGGTTGTTTTTCAGCCACTCTTTCTCATTGTTTTCCGTGCCTCCCAAGAAACAATTTATTACACTGCTATAGCTGAGTATTACAGCCGGGTAATTTTACTCGTGAAGCTGTATTTTTGTATATGTAAATTATCCAGCTGTAATACACAACTAGCAGTGTAATAACATCTATTTTATATTTCAATCAATGTCTTGTTACGCCCTGTACAATTTGAGAATGTTCCTGGCATGCAATAAAATTCTATCAGCCTTTTAAGGAACTCTTACACTGTTAGTAAATCTATGATTTTTCCTTGGACTGGACTTAATTGAAATTCCGGCCTGATGTTGCAAATGACAGAAAGACAGACAAATCGAAGTTTGTTAATTCACATTAGCGTGGAATTTCTATTTTTGGTCTGGTTCCTCCCAGTTGAAGGCTAATGTTCTGGATTTGTGTTTTCAGTTGCCATTAGATCTTAGCACAATAACGATCACACAAATCCAATCAGTTTATGAGTATGATGTACCTTTTGACCAAGCGGATCCTTGGAGGTTTTTTGAAACAGCAGATGCACCGAAAAACATGTTAAAGGAAGAAGCGGCAGTTGCGCCAAAGGCAAATGGTATGATGAATCTGTTCCTTTCATCGCCTAGAAAATCCACAGGGCTGTAGAACACGAACAAAAAGAACAAGTATTAAGTAAAATGAGACAAAACTAGTCTTAGTGTGCAAGATGAAAGCATGAAGATGCCAGCCATTACTTCTCACATATATTAGAACGAGGAGGTGGAGGTGGAGGTGGAGGTGGATATTGATATTGATATTGATATTGATATTGATATTGATATTGATATTGATATTGATATTGATATTGATATTGATATTGATATTGATATTGATATTGATATTGATATTGATATTGATATTGATATTGATATTGATATTGATATTGATATTGATATTGATATTGATATTGATATTGATATTGATATTGATAGTGATATTGATATTGATATTGATATTGATTTAGGCGATGGCGATGGTAGTGCTAGCGGTGTGGATGATGAGGATCATTATGGTGCATTTACGGGTTGTATGGGAGGAGTAGAGGTGTACCCTCTCGCCTTTATCCGCTGTGGTCCGGGTTCGAGCCCCGGCTCGTGCTGGATCATATTTAAGATGAATTTGTTTGAGATCTTGTTCTCTCCTTTCTACAGATTCTCCTCCCTCCCTAAAAATCAACTTGTGAGTTGAGGAAGAGCCCGGTAAGGAGAGTCCTGATTTGAAGTGAGCTAGAGTGAAATATTACATAAAGCTTACACTGGTAGTCCTGGACGTCCATTCCATAAATCAGGCTTCAGTCGAACTCTCTTCCTCATGAAGCTCAAAACAGCGATGATAAAAATCTTAAAAGAAGGGTGACAAATTCACAGAAAATATAAAATGTTTGGATAACGACTTGATGGTAAATGTTTAGATACCGCTCATTCCTTCATGAGGCATTGTGCTTGAGAAAAGAGAAAAACAACGATTCGGTATTTGTTGTTTGGTATGTAACTGTGATTTTCATATTTCTGTAGCTAGCCTTTATAGCAGTCGTTAGTCAGCGGATTTTTAATTAGTTTTGTTTTTATTGTTTATATTATTTGTAGTTTTTCCCACCATAGACTGGGTGAGACAAATGTAGCTAGCTTTGTTTAGCGTTTTATTCAGGAGAAATCTGAGACAACATACTTACAGCTGGTGCCAAGCATCCAAGATCGTACTTGTACTCATCAACAAGACAACTGAAAGACGACAAGATAACATCCAGGATTTAGATCATCACCATCAATTCTCAAAATGTGATATGCTGCACCGTTTTTACACATGAACTTAAAGATAAAATAAAGCTTTGTGCTTAAACCGTCTTTCTTCTAGGTTTTCCCATTTTAATTTATTAAGAATATCCACTGACCTAACTTCATAGTCTGATCCAGTAATAATTCTCGCTGCACGATTTTGCAGCTTTTGCAGTCTTTCAGCTGAGCCCTTATTAAAATTACCCCACACTACATCACAGTAGTCGAAATATGGTAAAATAAGGGCATTATAAATAATAATCAAGGTATCAAATGTAACAAATGAACGGACTTGCTTTAAAGCACTAATGCCCATTGACACCTTTTTAGCAATATGATCAACTTGGTCAGACCATGAAAGCGTTTGAGAGAGAGAGAGGGAGGGAAAGAGAGAGAGAGAGAGAGAGAGAGAGAGAGAGAGAGAGAGAGAGAGAGAGAGAGAGAGAGAGAGAGAGAGAGAGAGAGAGAGAGAGAGAGAAATCGAGGCTAACCCTGTGTGAATGAGTCTGTAATCAAGAAACACAGCGGTAATTTGGAACTCGAAAATGGTCTATTTTGCTGGGTTTCGATCAGCTGATAAAGGTTGAATCTCATCATCTTTTACAAATGGTGGTAAACACACTGTCAACCCTGTGCTGTCAGCAGCCAGAAAAAATTCTATTCAAAACTTGCGAATGATAATTATTATTGTATGAATTTTATCAGGGCTCCTATTGATAACAGTTATTTTATGTAACTGAAAGGGCTACCATGTATAAATAAAGGTTCATTCAATTCAATTCAGCGAATAAACATTCTGCACTAGACAGAAAATGACGGCAAATGAAATATCAGGAACTGTCATTCGAACAACAACTTGCTTGTAGTCTGATGAATCTTAAAAATTTTGCCTTGAATTTTAATAGCATTCGCTGAAACACTCACCCATAGCATAATTAAGTGTGACAAAAAGACGCTCTGGGCGTCTCAGCCATTTTTATTAAAATTCAAGGTAAGAATTTCAAGATTTATTACTAGTAAGTTGTTGTTTCAAATATAAAAGGTTAATCATTCGTAGACCATATTGAATCAAGATCCATGCATCTGAAAAAGCTTCTTAGCGTCCTCACAAATAAAGTCCACCCAGTTCTAGCTGAACGAGGAGCATATGTTTTAATTTTTACGGCACAAAGGGCCATAACCAAGGCTTTTTCAAAAAGCTTGATATACTTATTTTGGAAAGTCCATGTTGGTTGAGAGTGAAGTGTGGGTTTAGATTTTTTACCTCGTATATTTATACATATACTATACTATGATCAAGGCTTTTTCAAGGAGCTGTTATTCAAATAACTATACTTACTTTGGGACGTCCATGTTGTTTGAGAGTGAAGTCTGGGTTAAGGCGTGTTTCCTTCGGCGCCTCTTTTGCTTGTGGTATTCCTTGAATCGCTTGATGTACGTAACACTCTACAAGTTATTAACAATATGTTTTGCAGTTTTAAGATTGAAAACGGCAACTTTAGAATAGAAATATTACTTACATATTTAGAAACGTAACGTCGCTGACAGATCAGAGCAAGCACTTACTGAAGCCAGACAGCAAAAGCGTGCTCGACAGTAGCCTTCTGCGCAGCCGCTGTGAGGCGCTTCCGGTTTCAGTCATCCCCCCAATAGCGTCTGCTCCAACTTGAACAACATTTTTAGTTCTAAAACTTTTTATTTTTAACTAGCAATAATCTAAAACTTAAGTGTTACAAATAAACTCCCTCAACTAAACTGCGCACATGATTTGCAAACATTGTTGACTATGGCATTCATGTACAAATGAGACTAATAGACTTCCAGACTCTTCAAACGCTCTGCTGGTGGAAATGTATCTTCCAAAACAATTGGAGGCATCTCAAGCTTCACGTCACTTGTGGAAGGCAACTGTACACTAGGACGGACACCTTGTTTACGATGACGCATGAGGCTTGGGTTGCGCATGAGCAGCACCGCAAGAAACCAGCGGTTCAAAGCCTTGCCAGAAACACGAGGCCTGCTGGCGATGGTCGTTTGACCTGAAGATAAAATCGAATCGATCGAAGAATGTATTAAAAGTAAAGTTTCTAACGTAGAAAGTTTTGTATTCGATATCCTAATGGGGTTAAGAAGAAATGACAATAGGAGGCGCGAAGCGTCTATTAGAATGTAAACTAAATTGCTGCGATGGAAAAAAATTGGGTTTTTCGCTTCCGTCAATTAAAGTGCCTATTAGTTTTAAAATAGAAATAAGAATGGCATTTGCTTTCTTTTTAATGTCTCTTTACGTTGCCGAGATATTCAATATAGAAATGAAACAATGATGACGTCCACCCCGGATCCTTGTAAAAGTCAAATCATCAAATAGAGAATATCTCTTTGAGAATTAGCTCGAATGTTATACTGGTTATAGTGCTCTAGATTACCACCAAAAAAGCAGCAAATGCCAAAGACAAGGATCTCGCAACTTCTAGGTTCTCGAAAATTGAAATGAAATTCCCTGGAAACACATTATGAATGACAAAAGTACCCCATGCCACAATTCGATTCAGCCAAATAACTAGGTGAGGCAACCTGTAGTAACAGCAATACCCCCCTATCGAGTTCGCCTGCTCAGCCTTAGCCTCGATGATGTATAAATGTGTTGTTTTCTTTCATTAAAGTCCATTTATTTTAAGGAATGTACGTTCTACAAAAAATTACAAGTTGAATAAACTTCCACAGGTTTTGGATGAATGTCTGGATCTATGAACGCACAACTCAGGCTAAGGCAGAGCAGAATAGAATTGGATAATGGAGTTTTATACAATGTTTCCACTAACCAGCCAACCAGTCAGCTAAAAAAAATTCATTCAAATGCATGGCAAAAAGGCCCATTTTTAGGTTAGCAGTAAACATGGCAATATTTATCCATGCTGTAGCAATACCTCTTTCTCTTCTGCGAACTCCTTCGAGAAGCAACTGACAGAAACATAGCATGACAGGGTGTTTGAAAGCCACAAGTACACTAAGGAATCCAATGTAGGCCATGTAAGCTAAGAAAAACATTACAATATTACACAAACAACAAGCATTTTGCAATGAATCCTTCTTAAAAGTACCATGGATGCAAGCCTCACCGTTAATGGAAATACAAATGAAATCACGCATTTTCTCGATGGAATTTGTGGAATTTCTTTCGTATTTCCATGTTAGCCTCGTATACATGATACTTTTGAGAAGAGTCCAACAAATAATATTTTCATACGAAGTAGTAATATGCTTTCACCAGGGATTCTACACACAATGCTTCAGGCTATACTAAGTCATGGGGGTACGCGGGAGGTGGTTAGGACTAGATGACTGTGTTGGTGTTTATTGGTTCGGGGATGCACCCAGCCTCCCTCGTCTTATCGAAAGACCAAGCGATTGATTCCGATAGCTGTTCCTGATCTGAATAATCCGGCTTTTGATATGATGTGATATGGTGATATAATACATCCCTACGGGCTAGGGTCACGCAACCTTAAATTGAAGGCTGTTTGTGATACACATTTATTTATCTATTTATAAAGCCTTGTATTATTCAAATATTGTGTATATATACCTCTGTCGAATCTCTGATATCCCTTCATCATAGTGGTACGATCTATTCGAGGCAGGAATACCAACCCGATCAATGCTCCTTTCACAACACGAAACAAGCCCGCCCATAAACCGACCAGGATGTTGAAGAAGAAGAAAAAATACGACATGATGCCGAACAGACGCCTGAAATATGCAATCAAATCACGTACTGAAGCTTTTCCAAAAAAATGGGTTAAATAGAACTGAAAGTTTATGACCAGTGCCATCTCCTGAGAATTGGAACCTATTGTTTTGTTCCCCAGATTGAGCTGCATTCCAAAGTGCTGCAAGAGATCTATACTGCTACCTCTATAATTATTATCACAGCTACCAAAAAGTCACAAATTAAAAACTAAAAACTTACCTGTTGTTGATGGTAATCGACATATCTGGGTAGGTGTGGTCTTTGAATACGAAATGCGATAGAAGAATCATCGATATCCAAGTCAATATGGGAGTGATGATGTAGGGCCTGTGAGTGAAGTAGTAGATTATTGCTAAGTAAATAAGACTGTGACTGTGACTGTGATTGTGACTGTGACTGTGAAGTTATCACGGTAACTCACTGAAAGTATAATTGTCATTGTCATTGTCACTGTTCATTATTTTTTATGCTTCCCTTTTGTCTGTGGTCCACAAGCAAAGCGTGCAAGAACAACCGAGAAGCACTGTCGTAACTAAAGGGCTTCTGAAACTCCAGCTAATCAACCATACAATATAAAAAAGAGCAGTTCCATATATAATAGCACATGATTTTACCGAACATTTTTTTACTTACAGAATCCAAAGAATGAAGCATCTAATGACTAATAAGATTTCCTCGGTCGTCCAAGACTTGAATAGCAGACAAATTGTGTATATCGGCAAAAGAAGGAAAATTACAGAAAGCGCGTTGATCAGAAGACCTAGAAATGACAAAAACAGCAGGCATACATAAAAAGCTGATGTCTATTTGTTAAATAGAATAGAGAATAGAGAATAGAGAATAGAGAATAGAGAATAGAGAATAGAGAATAGAGAATAGAGAATAGAGAATAGAGAATAGAGAATAGAGAATAGAGAATAGAGAATAGAGAATAGAGAATAGAGAATAGAGAATAGAGAATAGAGAATAGAGAATAGAGAATAGAGAATAGAGAATAGAGAATAGAGCTCGAACACCACGTCAAAATCCCCATCAAATGGTTAATCAATTCCCCCTTATCAAAAAAAAGTTTTAAAAAACTCTTCCAATTAATAAATTTACTTTGTTTCTTTCCATAATCCAATCATTATATGACATATTTAACATATATCCATATTTTGGATTCTATAACATGTTACACAAGGACAAGAAACGACCTTTACTCGCAGGGTACACAAGGACAACAACCATAACAATTTGTACACATTTTAGGCTGTTTTTATTAGTATTATTGATATTATTCCTTGGCGCCATAGAAAGTAAATAACCCTACGTAGAATTTCAATACGTAAAATTTTAACGACGAACATAAACTCTATTTACACCGCTTTAGGTTTCCTAAAGTTTTCATGAAGTAGTAAGAAAACTCCAAAGGGTAAGGCAAGTTGTTTTTCACTCTTTCGTATGCCCAGTCTGCTATGTTCCTACATGATGATCTTGAACGCTCGCAGAAGCATTGTGATGGACTTGAACAGCTAGCACATTTTAGATGCACGGATCGAACGGATCGTACGAATGGTGAGGACCCCTACAGAAGCACACTTTCACTGTTTTCGCGAATCGAACCCATCAATAATTAGATGCACGAATCGTACGGATTGTACGAATCGAACGGATCGTACGCAATGGCGAGCTAGTATCCCAAGTTACTTTGCGAGTTTCGTTTTCCAATATGGCGTCGCTTTCTACTCGTCTGTAGCAGTGTGCGACTTTCACTTTCCGTAGCAGCCGTTACATGACCTGTACGAGGTAAAAATTCATGAACTTGTATTGTTTATTAAAAATACTCTTAATCTACATACACATTTGTTTGGATTTGCGCTTGTATCCTCCTGGGCGAGGACCCCTACAGAAGCACACTTTCACCGTTTTCACTAATCTTCGAACCATAAGGATTCTAAGGATGGTGAAGATACCGACATCTGAAAAATTCCATTTATACTTTTATGTATTGTTCCTCAAGTCCTTGACATGATACCCTTCCATTCGTACCATCCGCACGATTCGTATGGATCGTACCTTTTGCTCATACAGTATACATTATTTTTTTTTACCATTGGTACGTTAATTTTTTTAAAAATTCATTTTAACCACCTTCGACATTTCCAAAATATTACTTTCGTACAAATTTTACGATTGGTGAATATAAGTAAAAGCATTATCATGATTAACACCGTTTCCAATTGATAATTACATTACGGATCACACATCCGTATGAAATATTAATACCCCATCTAATAAAGCACACTTCATGATTTTCTTCACATCAAAATAGTCTAAGTTTGATTTCATGTACAATTCGTACGATTCGTAAAACGTTCGTGAAACTATAAGTATAGTATTCACTACCACAGGGTGACCATAACCATTTTATACAGACGGTGAAAAAAGCACTTCACACAGGGTTACCGTAAAAGGTTAAGTGCACACAACTAATGATATGCATGTTTTATGAATATCAATGACTTTCAGGAATCGTACGGATCGTGAGCCACACTGACGATCCGTATCACGTCGACAGTATTGGACAACCCTCATCTAATATTATCATAACAATGAAGAAGAAAGAATATAACACTGTTGATATGACTTACCTACAGCGGTAAAAGCAATTTGGTATCCACAGAAGCGGAGACTCTTTCCCTACGTCAAAAGACAACAACTCAATCAATAGCTGCAATAAGCCTTTTCATAGTTTAAGAATCGACTCCACTGCGCATGCGATTTTATCCCGAATTTCTAATCTTCTTTTGTTTAATTAAGAACAAAAGAAGGTTTAGACAAAAGAAGGTGAGAAATTCGGGATAAAATCGCATGCGCAGTGGAATCGATTCTTAAACTATGAAAAAGCTTATTAAGTTGTATCGAACATTCTCGTGGGGTCATATATATATATATATATATGAACAACACTGCCTCCGTAATCGAGTGGTTCAAATCCATCAAAAACAAACAACAACACAGTTTTATTTGCTTTGACATCGTTGAATTCTACCCATCAATCAGCCATGACCTCCTTAACAGAGCGCTTGACTTCGCCTCAACATACGACAATATCACCAACGACGAACGAAACATCATAATTCATGCTAAGAAATCAATCCTCATACACAAGCAGCAACAATGGCAGAAGAAAGGAGACACAACATTTGACGTTACAATGGGCAGCTATGACGGCGCTGAAACATGCGAGTTAGTAGGAAGTTTTCTTCTTTCTCAACTACAGAACCTTAACATCAACGTAGGACTGTACCGAGACGACGGACTAGCCATTTCTAACGCCACACCGAGAGAAACTGAAAATATCAAGAAAGACATTTGCCGAATCTTCAACAACAACGGACTACGCATCACCATCGAAGCCAACAAGCAGATCATCAACTTCCTAGATGCTACTTTCAACCTAAACCAAAATACCTACCAGCCCTACATAAAGCCTAACACTACACTGCAGTATGTCCACCGTGAGAGCAACCATCCACCAATCACTACCAACAACATACCTGCCGGCATCAACAGACGACTGTCATCCCTTTCATCCGACAAAGCATCCTTCGACCAAGCTGCCCCTCCATATCAAAAAGCACTTGACGAAAGCGGATACCAGTACATCCTAAACTACGAACCAACCGCGACCACAAAACGCAAAAACAGACAACGAAACGGCATACTCTGGTACAACCCCCCATTTAGCAAAAATGTCAGCACCAATATCGGACAGAGATTCCTTGGCCTAGTTGATAAACACTTTCCTAGAGGCCATAATCTTAGGAAAGTCTTTAATCGTAACACCATCAAGATCAGTTACAGCTGCATGAACAATGCCAAACAAATCATTGACAATCATAACAAGCGCATTTTACATCCACCGAGAGACGACAACGACACCGCAAACAACACAAAGGACAAGAAAACATGCAACTGCCGACAAAAGAACAATTGCCCGCTTAATGGCAACTGCCTCCAATCATCAGTTGTATACCAAGCCACCGTCACAAGAAAGGACAACAACACTAACGCAACATACATAGGACTCACAGAAAACGACTTCAAAACAAGATACAGAAACCACACCGCCTCATTCCGCCACGAACAACATAAAAACTCGACTGAACTCAGCAAATACATCTGGACTCTCAAGAACGGTAATATCAGCTACTCCATTTTATGGCGCGTCCTATCTTCAAGCTCCGCCTACAACAGCTCCAGCAAAAGATGTAACCTTTGTCTTAAAGAAAAGTTTCTAATAATTTATCGACCGGAACTCTCATCATTAAATAAGCGCAACGAACTTGTATCTTCATGCCGCCACAGAAACAAAGCATTATTACGCAACAGCTAAACTACATCCACTAATTAATTATGTATACTTTTTCTATATAAATGATAGTAACGAATATTCTTATCATTAAATCCCCTGAAGAGTGAAGCAATTCACGAAACAGGCTTGTCGGGAAAAATGTTGTCTTGACTTTCTTCCCAAACAAATATATATATATATATATATATATAACAAAGTATGTAATGTGGTCTATACTGTTGAAACAGTGCTCGATGCGTAGGGATGCAGAGCAATAGATACGCTTACAGCACCGAACTTTCTAAATACATCTGGGACCTTAAAGATAACAACAAAGACTACAACATAGAATGGACAATCATCACTTCAGCCAGACCATACAGCAACATTTCTAAGAGGTGTGACCTGTGCTTAACAGAAAAGCTACTTATCATCAAAGCAAACAGCGACACTCTTTTAAACAAGCGATCCGAATTGATCTCCAAATGCCGACATGAAAACAAGTTCTATCTGATGAACAATAGAAATCCAGGCCTAGCTAATTAACTCCTTTCCGAACAATACTTCTTTTGTAAATAATCATTACACCTCTTGTATATAAATATCACAGTAATAGGAATATGTTTCATTAAAGTCTGTCTGATGAGTGCGTAAGCACGAAACTCGGAGTTACAGTGAACATGTCTCGTCTTTAATCCAATCTTTACTATATATATATATATATATATAAGCCAAACGGTTCAAAACAATGTGAAACTAATATCTGTTACAGCTATGTAACAAAAGGAATCCACACTCATCAAAGCAAGACAAGTTAAGATAAAAGTTAAAAACGAATTCAAAATAAAATTACTATGTAAAAACTTTGACGTTGCAAGTGCAAACGCTTTTTCTTTACATAGGGAAAACTAGACCAAGCACCTGGAGCTCCCAAAACTTACGATATTTTTGTAAGGTTAATTATGCTTTTATTAGTATATTATTAATGATATTACATTCTTACAACAAGCATTTTTGGGTGAAGAATCTCATCTGGTAGCAGCCCCGTTCTCCTTCTATATGTTGTGAGGACATCATTTCTGTTATGAAAACGAAAAGAATAATGAAATGAACAATGCATGTATCTCGTGCGTGGTCAACACCACAATTAATGGTTAAAACTGATCAATAATGAATTACTAAATTAGTCTGTCACCTGTGACTTCTCAGGAAAAAACCCAGTTGCATTATTGCAAGAAGACATGCCAATAACACAGATGTAATCATGTAGTCTGTAGATGAAAAGAAGGTAAAGAGATATCAGTGCATTCCTGAAAACAACATTTATGTATATTTATGTCTTCACAGCTTTCGTTTTCTTTCATCTGTTCTTTTGTTCGCTTGATCGCTTAGAGCGCGCAGTTTTGGCTTAACACGAACATAGATACAATTATTTCAATAAAATTATTGTCACCTAGAAATATGAGCGACTCAAATTAAAATGCTTTGATTGATAGAAATTATGATCACGTATTTGATATGCATACAAAAGAATGGCTGCCGAGGTTACTTACCATAGCAACTCACAGAAACGTTCAAACAAAAGCGATCATTTAAATAGGATGACAAACGAAGTTATATTTCTACGATGTCCCATGCTTTTAGCCTTTTTAATATACGTCTCATTGGTGCTATTTGGTTCCACTCCAAATTTAGTGTAAGTATATTTCTTGATCATAAGCCAAATCTGCCTTACCGTTCAGAGCAGTATCTTCTTCCGACTGATGTCGCAACAGAAATGTTTTCCATTTTGTTTCTGCTGTTATCCAAATTAACAGCAAAACTGTCAGCTACAAAAAAAGTACAATATCATTAAAAATTTAGAAAAAATACTTCAAAAAAGAAGGAAAAAAAACAAACAAACAACAACAACAACAAACGAACGACATAAACACATTTGAAAATAACTTAGACTCCCTCCCGATAGCACGCACGAGATTTGCCGTTGCGCTAGAGTAAGTTTTGGTGGACGTCAATTAAGGCGTTTTCATGACACTCCCTAGCCTAGGCATCTGCATTGAAAATGAGACGTTCTTTAAAACTTAAGTATATACTGTCAGGAGGAAAATTCTTTGCATTATTAAGATAGAACAGTAAAGCATTACATAAAACATCTACAAAATGTTTTTCTTGTGCTTTGTTTGTTAGAGCAAACACTTCATACTGGTTAGATAAAGTTGAATCTAATGCACACACCTGGTAAACAAATATACAGGACACAACGAAAGATGACAGGATCTGAGTGGAGAACTTGAAGTCTGAAAATCAAACAATCAATCAATCGATGGATCGGTCGTTCGGTCGATAGGTCAGTTGTTCAGTCAGTTGTAAACCCACCTGGGCGTGTGACGTATATCCAGTTCTTCAGTGAATTATACCAGGTGCCATTTTGGTTAGGTGATCTACAACAGAGAAATATATACATGACAAAATTAGCTGTGATAATTTATTCTTATACTGTTAGAAATGCAACTTTTTCAAACTCGAACGAAATAAGACTATGTTCGAGCTCTAAACGCGAGCGCAAATAGCAGGGCAAAGTGGATAAATCATTGTTCCAACGTTGTCGTAGGTTATGAAAATGCGTGCAGCATAATCGCCTGCAGCTTGTTTGCATCATCGTTACAAGTGTTGCACTATGTTACTTAGCAAAATCAACGTTGTCCCCCATATCAAAAAAAAAACAACAAACAAACAAACAAACAAACAACAACAACAACAACAACAACAACACAAAAAAACAGAGAACTTTGATTGAACCGTATCTCTAAGGACATACCTTTCCCCTGCCTGGTGTAGTTGATTAGAGAACAGAAGGTTAACATGAGCTCTCTCTGTTTTGCCGGCCAGGTTAATGGTTGTCGCTTCTTCATTCTAAAAGAGTTATAATCGTACGTTAGACTGAGGTACTTCAAATGAGCCGAACCTAATGACACAAAAGAACACCGCCTTATTGTCAATTGTGTTAATGCGTACGGCTCATGTGAAATTTGACATTTGACCTTAGTCTAAACAGATATGTAAAAGAGCAGAACAAAAGTAGTTCAAAATTCCGTTCAAAATAGACCCAACAGACCTCCTTATAGCATTTCAGACCACGTTCTTTGCTTACCACTATATTCATAACTACGCCAGTTCAAATCGCATTGGAAATTTGGCGTTCCTCTTCCGTCAACCAAAACGTTCGGATTTATTTTTTTATTTTTTATTTTATTTTTTATTCAATTTTTTTTAAAAAAGTGCGATGTTTAAATGGAAGCTTTAAAGTGCTACTCTGACACGAAAATCGTTCAAACTTGGATTCAGCTGAAACTTCCTAAGAATACTCTTTAAAGGTCCAATAATCACTGTATGAAGTGTTTTCTCGATATTCAGGACGAAAGTATGATATTTTTACGATTATGTTTTGGAGTCTGTGACGTCATACACTCAACATCAAACATTGCTACATACATTTCTTTGTAGTTTATGATCAAAATATCAGTAGTAAAGGGAGAAAGAAATACCCAAACACCCCAAAATATAAATTATAGTCACAAGTAATGCGAAATAAGCACATTAGCCACCCTTTAGGCTTCATATGAATAAAATGAATTAAGGTTTTATATACAAAGAAATATATGCAGCAATGTTTGATGTTGAGTGTATGACGTCACAGACTCCAAAAAATAATCGTAAAAATATTCATTTACTTTCGTCCTGAACATCGAGAAAACACTTCATACAGTGATTCATGAAGTGGACCTTTAGAGAGTATTCTTAGGAAGTTTCAGCTGAATCAAAGTTTGAGCGATTTTTGTCAGAGTAGCAAATTTGTGAAAGTCCTTCAAAATATTTAGAGTATTTTCGATTCTAGGATATGCAGATCATCAAAATAAAAAATAAAAAAGCAGAAGAATAAGCCGGTGATTCAAATTTCTATTTGAAGACCATTTTTTTCGAGTTTCCTTTCAAGCACTCCACTTAAAAATACATTCAGAAGTAATAAATTCAGTTTGATTGACTGCAGCGAAATACCAGATTTACAGTGCGAATTGAACTGGCGCGGAGTTATGAGCATAGTGGTAACGGTTGCGAATTATGGATACGAAGTCAAGCAAAGTATAACAATTCCCAAGCGGTTAATGTCATGTGGTTGTGAAATGGGTATCCTTAAAGTGTACCTAACGCCTGATACAATACTTTCAGTATTGATTCTACATAAAGTAAATAGGGAGTTTAAGATAGGGCAGCTACGGTAGACTACTAAGGTTGAACGCGGTTCGTGATCTGGGACGAGTTTCAATGCGCATGGATGAAAATTCATGCATGCAGTGGCTGGCCGCGAATCCGGTATCATTTTGGCTTCCTATTTCAGCCATGGCTTCGCCGAATGCAGAAAATGAAAACTGGTGAGTGTTTATCATGAGTTTTTGGCAAATGCGTACGTATATCAGGTTAAATTTATGAGAATGTATTGTATAGCTTGCTACGATTTAACACGCTGTAATATCGCAATTTTTTAGTTCCACAAGTCCATGCAATGTTCCACGTGTGGAGTCGGATGTCACCGGTTCTCTTCGCAATAAGTAAGTAAAAACAATCAAAACAACTTTGTAATTCTTTCACAAGAGTTAATGCAGAGAGAGAATAAAGTGCATTAAAATGTTTTTCTTAGTTGGGGTTGATTGTCACATCACCTTATTTTAATTGCAACAAGCGTTCGCTCTAAAATATTTTTATATTTGTACTTTCAATCCCACGACACTTAGGAAACGAAGTAGGAAAATAATGTACTATTATTATTGTTATTGTTATTATAGTTATTACTATTATTATTATTATTGTCATCATTATTGTTGTTTGAATGCAATTAGTTTAAAACCATGAAATATTTTGCTGGACTAACAACAACTAATTTGCATCTAACATGGAATAAACCAACCATGCACTTGCGACATCCTCACTGGAAAAAAAAACTTATGTTGATAAACTTTTTCATTTCCTTCTTGTGTCGTTCTTTCTGTTCCTAATTTTATCATTCTATGCAGGAAATTTTGTATTTGCGGCTCAATAAAGTTTTGTCTTTCTTGGCACTAATCAATTATGAGCAATATATTGAGAGAGGTGCTTTGCTAGAGTATTTTCCTTATATCCGTGAGACACTTTTTAAGAAATTGCACTAATTAGTTCTCGCTAGTCTTTGTTCAGTAAAAAAAATTGCACTAAATTAAATTTGCGATTTTGTCAGCAAACTATTACACAGATGTAATGGAAGCCCTTTCTCTATTTCATGGGTACAATATATTTGCACTTAATCATTCGCTTATTATAACTTGGTATTCAATTATGTTTAGGGCATGAAAAAAAATTTATTTCTTTTTTTATTTCATTTACAGTGGAACATTTAGATGGACAGAGGAACGAGATAGACTTCTTCTACGACAAATAGTATCCCTCGAGCCTTTTGCCTACAAAGCTGGGACTAAAGAAGCAGGTCTTAGGTGGACAGAAGTAGCAGAACGGATCAACTGCTATGCTCATTTGATCTCAAGTCAACCTAGAGATCAACGCAGTGTGAGGGAACGTTTCAACAAATTGTTGGCAGACTTCAAGAAAAAAAGCAGGAATGAAGAGTCTGCAAGTGGCATTGCTCCTGATGACCAAACAGAAAATGAGATGATATTGGAAGAAATAGTCGAAAAAATGAAATCTCCGCTGATCCAAGTTGCAAGGGATGAAAAAAATCAGGAAAAAAAGAGACAAAATGCCATATTCATTAGGAACAATGCAATGGAAACATGGTCTAAAACAAGAAAGAGTGGTAGTGAAGGTGGTGATTCGGGTTCAGAGGGGAACGGCCAAGTAGAGCAGGCGTTGACCAAAAGACGTAAAACAAGAAAAGGAGGGTCAGAAGCACTGCAGTACTTGGCTGAAAAAACAGAAGTAGAAACCGCTCTGCGAAAGCAAGATCTTGAATTACGCAGAGAAGAAATGCGTCTTCAAGCAGAACAGCAAAAGGAACATTACAAATTGCAACAGCAACAGATGCAACTTATGGCTGACATTGTCAAAAGACTAGCAAAATAAGTTTTTGCCTTTTAAACCACTCGGTTCTTGTTTGGATTTGTATGTTAAATTACATTACTTAATGTAATGTGAAACGCACTTTAATAATACTTTCCACTAGCTAGTGTTTTTGTTCTATTAGAAATGCTTTTATCGATATCGTACAGTATATCAGTCACAAAACAAAACTAAAGTATGAGAAACCAAGATGCGTGTGTTACGTATGTAAGCTATTTATTCAAAACTGCATTATTCAACTTATAGAAATAATATTATTGTGAATATATATTGAATAATTTTAAGTATTTGTAAATATTTATTACTGATCAAAGTGTAAAACCTGGTTTACCCGAGCAACGCAAATACACAAACAAACGAAAGGACTGGCTTGCGTTGTAGTATTGCGTTTGCGTTTTCACCGGTACGGTTCACACGTTAAAAATGAAAGAATGGAAACCTTTCCATTTTCTTGCGTTTGCGTTTGCACTTGCGTTGCTCGTGTGAACCAGGCTTAATAGTCAATTGGACCAGGTTATAGTAACTATTATTATAATATAACAATTATTAATGTAATTATGAAGATGTATTACCAGAAGGCTTAATAAACCCAAGAAAATAGATGTAACCGATGGAATTTCAATTGGGGTATACTAAAATGTATCAAATTAAATAAGATCTATTTCAGGGGTGTAATGACCTACTTTATTCTATTAAAAACAACAACAAACAAACAGAAGAGCGTTGCAATATTTCCAACAGGATATTATGCGCTTTATGCTAAATAGTCAGCTAATGTTGGAGGCTCAACTTGAAATGACTCAGAGGTTGTATTACCATACAAACAAGTGAGCATGTTTCTGAACAATGCACTTACAATGTACTGCTTTCCTACTGCACTTAATCCTATCTTTAAGTTTTTCTTGTAGTCAATGAACTTGAAGTAGTCCGAGACATCGCGAAACAACCACTCCACGGAGACTCGGACTGAGCTCATAGCTTCATTGAAAGCCCTCATATCAGGTGTTAGAACAGGAACATCTCCAACGCGATAGGGACACATCAAAATGGGGCGGAGCGGGTAGGCTTGGTCACCGTATACACAGAGAACGTTCCCTGCTAGGTTGAAAGCTATTCTTTCAAGGGTTCCCAAGAGTCCCGAATCTCTTAACATCCCTGCATCATGTCGGCACCCTTCCACTGGACCGTAAAGATTGGCTATCAAAACATTTGGAAGTGCTAATGCTTGAAACTTTAGTGCGTGAACTCGTTTGTGTCCGTTGTATACTACGTTTTGGTGTAAGCCGGGTCTGCATATTGGACGGACAGTCCCATCAATGAAGCCAAAACAATTCGTTAGAGGAGCGCCTTTTCTTAATATGACTTCTGAATATCGTTGAAGAGATGCTCTGGAGAGAAAGGGTTGATTCCAGGAGGATAAACGGAAACCATGAGTTTCATAAATCCAGTCAAGCACAGTGTTTGTTATCATGCATATCTCGGGTATTGGACGAGCGAACGTAGGAATCATATCGTAATACCGACCAGGGTAGGCCAATCTCTTTAGCAGCATGCACAAGCCCTCTAATCCACTGCAGACAGTCCCTTGAGAACAAACGAAGCGTACAGGTAGCTGCAGATGGTTCCCTAACACTGGTATATCCTCTTTTGCGACTCTGAAGTTAGATTCGCACTCGCTAGAACTCAAGTCATCCAAGCAAAAGGAGTCGTATCAGTCCAGAATGGATAAGAAGGATTAGAGGGTTTATATTCTTCATATAAAACCAAGAACTCATCCTCTCTCAAAATACCATCAGCAAAGGCAGTGACGATTGCATTTCTTATATCTTCAAACGACATTTCTGCTAGCCAACACTCGGATAGCACTCGGTTGCGAATCAAAATATATCATTTTTTGCGACCACTGAACCGTATACGGTATGCTCGATCCAGTATACACCAGACGCGTTCAACCGTAGTAGTCTACCATAGCGGTCTTATCTTAAACTCTCTAATAGTTGAATGGTGAAATGTTTCTTCATTTGAATGTTGCGTCTTTAAGTTATGAAGGTTTATACTTCCATTATGTTACTGACTGTGACGTCGACCCAAGCTTCATTAAATATACAAATTTTGACTGGTTCATACAAAAAGTTTTTAAAAAGAATCATTATTATATATATATATACTCAAGGTTTTCACAATGTTTATTGTAAATCTGATGTCTCATAATGGCTAGAGTTTAGTGTAAAAATTAAAACAAATACACTCAAAAGCCTGGGGTGAAGTCACAGTCAGCAATTTAATGGTAGTATACACCTTCATAACTTAAAGACGCAACATTCAAATGAAGAAACATTTTACCATTCAACTATTCAATTTATGTAGAATCAATACTGAAAGTATTGTATCGGGGTTTAGGTGCGCTTTAAACGTGGTTGGCTATGAAACCAAAACAAGAAATAAGAAATCCTGCATGAGATAAAAAAAAAAAAAAAAAAAAAAAAAAAAAATAGAGGAAAAGGGAAAAGAAAGTTAAGATGGTTCAACGTAGTTTTTTGGTCGCCCTTCACCTTTTGAATCCGCTTTACTTTAGCTTATTGAATCTAAATTTCATTCCATAAAAGTCTGTGAAAACTTTCTGAGGTAATTTGGCGATAATTTGTGAGATCTATGTTTATTTGCTTGTCGCGGGTAGTCCAAAAACAAGAGATATTTAGGAAAAACTGTTTTTCGCAAAGTTTGTTTATCGCTGTTATGAAAACGTTGATTAGCATAAAAATAACATTTTTCGACACTTTTTTAAGCCCATTATATGGTGTACAATGGAAGGGTTTCCAGTATAAGCCTTTTCAATCGATTCTACTGCGCATGCGATTTTATCCCGAATTTCTCAACTTCTTTTTACTAAACCTTCTTTTGTTCTTAATTAAACAAAAGAAGGTGAGAAATTCGGGATAAAATCGCATACGCAGTGGAATCGATTCTTAAACTATGAAAAGGCTTATTTTGATCCTGCGTTTCGCGCAATGCATCTATGGATTGCGAGGGGGCAAACAAAGCAAGTCGTCACAAGAGATGTATGGGGACGATTCATGTTTCCCATTGAAATCCGTGATTTGGTGGTGAATATTGCACTTTATCTCTCTAATTTTATCGGATATGAAGTCGAGGAATGCGTATTCCGATCCAATTCGTAAGTTTTTAGTTTGAATAGTGGGATATTACAGTCGGAAAACTCGATTTTCTTGCGTAAGCTAGATCGTGAAAGTACATAGCGACACTTCGACTAATTGTCTCAAAATAGTAAGAATTTTGTGCAGATATTAACGGAATTACTCAATAAAGTATTTTTTTATTGATTCATCAGTATGTGTTAAGTGTTTCCCTTACAAACATTGATGTATATTTTTACGGCCGCAATATCGGTACGATCGCAAAACGGTCAGAAATGGTTGTTCGGAGAGATGAAAGTTGTTTTTATCGTGCTATTGCTTTGTGCCTGGACGAAATTATAAATGATAAAAGACTTCTGAAAATAAAGATATTATGTAGCAGTTTAATTCAAGTATATCCAAAAGTTTTTGAACCGTTACTCTTTACTTAGAAGAAAATGTTGGAGTATATACGGCTTTCCAACTGTGAAAGTTTCGATAGCCCTGTTCGAAGTGATTTGAGCACACTTCAGTGCTCCTTATGACTTTCACTGATTTTTTTCTTTTGGTCCCTCTGGCCCGCGACAAGACATACTGTAATATCCCACTATTCAAACAAAAAACTTACGTATTCAACGAATACACATTCTTCGACTTCATATCCGATAAAATTAGAGAGATAAAGTGCAATATTCACCACCAAATCACGGATTTTAGTGGAAAATATGAATCGTCCCCATACATATCTTTTGACGACTTGCTGCTTTGTTTGCCCCCCTGACAATCCATAGATGCATTGCGCGAAACGCAGGATCAAAATACTGGAAACTCTTTTATTCAGATTGATTGAGCTAAAGTAAGATTATGTATAAGGGGAATTCAAAAAGAAAAGTGTGATCAAAAACTATATGGAGCCATCAAAACACAAAACAAAATAAAAAGAAAGGAAATAACATCTAATTTTGAAGACAAATAAAATAGAAATACATACTAAAACTATAGCGATATTACTCTTACTTGCAGCATATATCGAAAACTTGGAAGGTCTTGAGCCCAAAGTTTCTTGATTTCCTTAAACAACAGTACGGAGTAGCTTCCAACGAGAAATAATGTGCAGACAATCACAGGTAAATTGGTCAAGACTCTCTTATACGATATGTATTCGATGTTCTGTAAAATATTCATCAATGCAACATTCACTGGATATTTCTTATCGTTTCAAACATAATATTTCGAATACACCGAAAAAAGCCTGAATGACGTGTGCCACTTTCAGAAACATCCGATGATATTTTTGGCTGTGCGGTCCTCCAACCGGAAACACTTGGATAACCTAGTATCATTAACCAACCATATTGCGACATTTAGTTCACTATTTTTAACCAGCAAATCAGATAACTCATCGATATAATAAGAGCGTGAGAACGTGATAATCTGATTGGCTCACACTGTTATCAGTTCAATTTCTGTCTAGTTTACCGTTATCTGATTGGTCAGTTTTATTCAAGTGATCCCGGTTAGTGTGTCCGCATAGTAAGCGACACGAGCGAGTTAAAATTGCTAAATTCACTCGCCATTGTGTTGGGGTCGCCTCAAACGCCTCTCTATCTGCAAAAATCGATGCTGAACATTTTAGTATCCGACGAGGACCACAGTTGGCGACCAAAAATTCAGTTTGACCATTTCTTTAAGTCAATTTCAACCTTTATTATCAAATTATAATTAATCATAAATTGTAATGTATTATTAAAAGTCTTTGTCGTCTTCAGTAAAACCAAAATCCTTTTTAGTGTGAAAAAACGTTTTTTTAAAATGTGGATTGCTGTTTCTAGATGATCGGCAAATACGTTTTCCAAAAGCGCGGGCATCATCATCATCGTCGTCATCATCATCATCTTCACTAATTTGCAATATTGTGACGTTTTGTTGTTGTATATTTTTGAAGTACGTACCGCATTTTTCAATAGCTGTCCAATTTCTTTATCGGGAGTGCAGCCAAAGTACAGAAACAAATCTACTATAAATCTTGAGAAATTAAAAAAACAAAAGAAATCAGTCAAGTCAAGAGCTTACTTGGTGAGAAAGAAAAGCTAACATTTTCGTGAAACTTCCTCAGCAACAAGTTGTGCTAGCTTTAAAGACCAATGCAGTGTGCATTTCTTAACGCAGTTTCACACTAGTTTAAAAGTTTCAGTTGACAAATCAATATTAACAGCATCTGACATATCCCTTACCTTACAAACGAGTAAATCAGCACCATTGTATATCCAATGATCTTGCATTCAGCATTAAGACAAGCGAGGTATGGATAATTGATGATGCCATATAGCATGGTCATAAGTATTCCTTGAAAAGCTAAATTACAACAATCGATTAAATGCAATGCAAACAAAGAAAACAAAAAGAAAAGACTCACGCTGCACATCCACAAATTTCGTAACATTTTGATAAGCTTGCACAAAAAAATGTATTGCTGTTTAGACTTCCATAAAGGCCTTGTTAACGCCCTAAATAATTTGAAACACTATTGTTTCTAAAACTGTTAGTAAATGCTCTGATATTTTTCTGGACTGGAATTGGGATCCCCTGATATCGATAAGCCTTGTCAGACAAAATGAGCTCGTGAACACTTAAGTGAGAATCGTAAGTGCCTCAGTTATCTTTTTGGTCTGGTTCCTCCCAATGAAAGGCTTATGTTCTGGATTTATGTTCTCAGTTACCTCTTGATCTTAACACAATAACGATCACAAATCCATTCAGTTTAATATGAACCAGCCTTTACTGACCAAGTATGATATACCTTTTGACCAAGCGGATCCTTGCAGGTCTTTTGAAGCAGCAGATGCATCGAAAGACATGTTAAAGGAGGAAGCGGCAGTTGCGCCAAAGGCAAAAGGTATGATGAATCTGTTTCTTTCATCGCCTAGAAAATCCACAGGGCTGTAGAACACACACACACACACACACACAAAGAACAAGTATCAAATAAAGGGGGTCAAAACCAGTCTTAGTACGCAAGATGAAAGTAAGAAGATGCCAGCCATTACTTCTCACACATATACGAGATCAACTTCAATTTATACAATTTATACAATATCAGCCAATTCAATAAAATATATTCTGATTTACAATAAGGGGGATGAGTTCTTTTAATGTGTTGTTCTCAGGCTCTTCTATGCCATGCGGGTTTTCTCCAGAATTTATTGGTATTCCTCCCTCCATAAAAATCAACATGTGAATTGTGAGTTGCGTGTTGTAAATATAAAAAGTAGTGGTAGTGAATGTGGAGGGAACCTCACGAAAAAACCCCGTACGGGAACGATGGTTGTAAAACATTAAAAAATAGAAATATTGTATGCAACTTACACTGGTAGTCCTGGACGTCCATTCCATAAATCAGGCTTCAGTTGAACTCTCTTCCTCATGAAGCTCAAAACAGCGATGATGAAAATCTTAAATGAAGGGTGACAGATTCAATAACAGCTAGTAAAATGTTCTGTTCTGAAAGTCACTAAGGCTGCAGCTGTAGTCGAAATAGAAAGCACGGACCTGATTACGGATAAAAAGTTTTAAAAGCTATTAGTTGAAGTCACGTGACTATGTTCCATTACGTCAGCACCCATTTGTTCATGACAAATTGTTCTTTGGAAAGTAGACAAACATATTGGGTTTATTTATCGGCCAGACGGTCAGGATATAGGGAACATCTCTAACCGAGGTCTTGAATACGTGGAGCGAAGCCGTTAAGCCGAGGTCGGTTTTTTTCGAGGCCAAGAGCACAGTTTTTCTCTATCTGGACAGACTGAACACGGTAACGTAAACAAGAGTACTTACAGCTGGTGCCAAGCATCCAAGATCGTACTTGTACTCATCAACAAGACAACTGAAAGACAACAAGATTACAACCAAAACTTAGGTCGCTATCAAGTTTTAAAGCGCCATGAGTCACATTATCCATTACAGTTTATCCTTCGCCACTGCCCCTGCGTTAGAATGACCATGGTTTTTCATTGTCAACCATGGTCGACCATGTTTTGACTATGGTCTAACCATTGTGGCTGACCATGATCAGAAATAATGATGACCATGGCACACCGTCAACCATTGTCAAAAGAGATTTTGTTTGATTTTACCAAAAAAAGGCATAAATTGATATAAATATTGGAAAATATAAGAAACAAAAGCTAAAAATGAGTTTTTAAATATTCTAAATAAATTTAATTTGCATTTTTTTCATGACCATGTTACACAGTCAACCACAGTCAAAGTATAATAATGATGACCATGGCACACAGTCAATCATGGTCAAACAACATTTTGTTTGATTTTACCCAAAAAAGGCACAAATTGATTTAAATATAAGAAAATATAAGGAACAAAAGCTAAAATCAATGTTTAAATATTTTAAATAAGTTTAATTTGTATTCAATGTTATGACCATGTTACACTGTCAACCATGGACAAAGTTTATTATAATGATGACCATGGCACACAGTCAACCATGGGCAAAGTTTATTATAATGATGACCATGGCACACAGTCAACCATCGTCAAAAGATATTTGGTTTGGTTTTCTTTAAAAAAACTTAAATTGATCAAAAAATGAGAAAATATAAAGAATGTTAATTCTAAAAATCCATTCCTAAATATATATATATATATAATTGGTTTGCACTATATTGTTATGACCGTACATGTTACACAGTCAACCATGGTCAAATTGTTAATGATGTTGACCATGGTACACAGTCAACTATGGTCAAAGTGTTAAAAATGATGATCATGTTACACAGTCAACCATGGTCAAAGTATTAATAACGTTCACCATGGTACACAGTCAACCATGGTCAAAGTATTAATAATGTTGACCATGGTACACAGTCAACCATGGTCAAAGTGTTAATAATGTTGACCATGTTACACAGTCAACCATTGTCAAGTGTTAATAATGTTGACCATGTTAAAAAGTCAACCGTGGTCAAAGTGTTAATAATGTTGACCATGGTACACAGTCAACCATTGTCAAGTGTTAATAATGTTGACCATGTTAAAAAGTCAACCGTGGTCAAAGTGTTAATAATGTTGACCATGGTACACAGTCAACCATTGTCAAGTGTTAATAATGTTGACCATGTTACAAAGTCAACCGTGGTCAAAGTGTTAATAATGTTGACCATGGTACACAGCCAACCAAGGTCAAGTGTTAATAATGATGACCATGGTACACAGTCAACCATGGTCAAAGTATTAATAACGTTGACCATGGTACACAGTAAACCATGGTCAAAGTGTTAATAATGTTGACCATGCATGTTACAAAGTCAACCATGGTCAAAGTGTTAATAATATTGACCATGGTACACAGCCAACCAAGGTCAAGTGTTAATAATGATGACCATGGTGCACTGGTGGACATGGTGCACTTAACTCATATTCTTTCCACATTGATTTTTTAAAAGGATGAAGAAAGATCTGTTACAAGAAGTAATGCCGAGAAAATATTTTGATAGGCTAAAATGAACACAAGGAATTATAGTGGGGAATCAAAATCCACAACATACTTGGAAAAGTCTTGCAGAAGCTATTACATATTGAACTTCTCTCTGTATAACAATTTATTTCTCATTTAGTGAGAAAATTATGAATTTTTCGAGAAGGTCTTGCAATTATTCAATTATAGTTTACTCAACAAAACTGCATGAAAAAAGTATATTTATTAAAGAAAAGGCATTTATCTGTTTCTTTGATCAATTTTCTTTAAAAAAGATTATAGTTAGCACATTAAACTGCATACCGTAAATGACCTATTAGACGCCCGGGGCGTCTATTACATTCTCGTAACGAAAGGAGGGCGTTTATAGATAAGAGGCGTTTATTAGAGGGGCGTTTATTTCATTCTTTAAAAACAGTGAAAATAAAAAACAGAGAAATATGCACCAAATGTAAGAACAGCAACGAGAAATTTTCAAAATCAGATCACAGTCAACGATTTAATTCGATTCAATATCAACATCGGAATCGTAATGGTCATTCAAGCATTCATTCTCTTCATTTGCTTCATTAATAATGTCTTAGTCTGTAATGTCCGCTAAAGGTCTGGGCGTTTGTGTTCGTCTAACTAAGAAAGCTGCATCTTGAGTGGTATTATGGGTGGTATTATGCAAGGACAAATCCACGAAAGATTGCTTGTACTTGACTAACTTTTGGAGGGGGGCGTCTATTAGATACGGGGCATTTATTAGAGAGGGGCGTTTAATAAATATTTGAACGATTAGTGGGCGTCTATTAGATACGGGGCGTTTATTAGAGAGTGGGCGTCTAATAGGTCATTTACGGTTAGCAGATTTGCTGTATACACTCAATTGAAGAATCATTGTCGGGTTCAGAAACACAGAACATAGAAGCTGAGACCGAAATGGCACATGGGAAATGACATAATTATATTATAATTTATTCATTTGCGCCATCCATGCAGTTGGTTTAGAATGCCAAACGCGATTTTGCTTTTAAACATGGTTGACCATGGTGTACCATGGTGTTGATTTTGCTTTCAAACATGGTTGACCATGGTCTACCATGGTATTGATTTTGCTTTCAAACATGGTTGACCATGGTCTACCATGGTATTGATATTGCTTTCAAACATGGTTGACCATGGTCTACAATGGTATTGATTTTGCTTTCAAACATGGTTGACCATGGTCTACCATGGTATTGATTTTGCTTTCAAACATGGTTGACCATGATCAACCATGGTATTGATTTTGCTTTTAAACATGGTTGACCATGGTATACCATGGTATTGATATTGCCTTCAAACATGGTTGACCATGGTATACCATGGTATTGATATTGCCTTCAAACATGGTTGACCATGGTCTACCATGGTATTGATTTTGCTTTTAACAGGGCTTCTGACAGGATGCGGATGATTTTTTTTTACAGGATTATACACTTTTTTTTAAATTTTGCTTCTTTATTTAGCTCCAAACTTTGTTTAACTAAAGTTTTACGCAATTATTTACAGTTTTACCTTGATTTTGCTTCTTTATTTGACACTGGCCTTGTTTATCTCAGGTTTTTAATCCACACGTGTAATCGTCGTGCAATTCTTCTCGATATGTTTCTCTCCAAAACATTGCTTTGAATTTTTTTTTTTGAAACCTTAAATTTATGATCTGTTTTTGAAGCTCAACAAAAAATCTCAACGTTATTTACCACCTCACCTCACCTTGCACAACAATATATCGTTTGCATATTCGTAGTTACTGCGCAGTAATAGATTGTCTATTATGTACGCCTTATTATAGGAAATTAACTCGCTCCACAAAATCAAAAATCCTTATAAATAGCATAATTTAAGTCGTGTTAATTTCTTCTCTTTTTTCCATATTTAACGGCTTCATAATAAATTCATCCATTTTGAGCTATTTTAGAAGTCGCTAGATCTCAAATGTTTACGAGAGAAATATTTTACGCGCGAAAATCTTGTCTGCAAATACACTTCTAGCCAATCAGAGAGTACGTTTTATTTAAGGCTAGTTACCAGGCTCTTTCACGGTTTTTAATTAAGAACGCCTTGTTCCTTTTCATTACACGATGGCGTATGATTCAATATACAGTATTAAACGCTGTTTATTGCTTGAAACTTGGTAAGTAAACAATAAAAAATTCGTAATTTCATCAAAATAAGAAAACATTATAATACATTTCTTCTTGATTATTAAGTTTTCTTTAGATTTTTGACGAATTATGTGGGATTTTGCCGGATTATGCGGAAATCGTTCGATTGTGCGGAAAAAGGCGAATTATGCGGGTCCGCACCCGCGCATCCTGTCAGAAGCCCTGTTTTAAACATAGTTGACCATGGTCTACCATGGTATTGATTTTGCTTTTAAACATGGCTGACCATGGTCTACCATGGTGTTGATTTTGCTTTTAAACATGGTTGACCATGGTATACCATGGTAATGATATTGCCTTCAAACATGGTTGACCATGGTCTACCATGGTGTTGATTTTGCTTTTAAACATGGTTGACCATGGTCTACCATGGTGTTGATTTTGCTTTTAAACATGGTTGACCATGGTCTACCATGGTATTGATTTTGATTTTAAACATGGTTGACCATGGTCAAACCATGGTTGTTATTTTACATAGCAAGACACTAACTGACCATGGTTGACCATGGTTAAACTTGTGGTATTTAACGTTCATGGTTGACTATGGTGAAACCAGGGTAACATCATGGACAAACCATGGTCAACCATGTTTACTTGACCATGTTCTAACATCATGTTTGACCATGGTCCTGACGAAGGGTGCTTTTACAACACATAAAAAGATCGAAAAAATTGAAAATAGGAAAATAAGAAGATGAAAAGGAAGAAAAGAGAGAAAGAAGAAAGCTAGGTAGAGGAAAGAGCTTTGAACTTTGAACTTTTTATTTATTAACACACATTAATAGAAATAAAATAATTATTACAAGGATATAATTATGGAAATTATAAGAGCCAATGATTTACAATTGAAATATAGAAAAAAGAATAAGAGAAAGTGTGTGTGGTTGTCGAAGGAGTAAAATACTTTCTAGTCGACAGCCACTTACTGTGATTGATTGTTATAACATATTTTGACCAAGAGCCGATTCAGAAATATATATAAATATTTACACTTAAATATTTCAATAAATAAAGAATAACTATTTACAATAGTACTTTCAATGAATTAAGAATAATAAATAATTATTGTTGTTTATAGCATACATATGTATACATATGTTCTATACATATATATACTACTATATTTGCTTAAGAAGAAGATGTATTTTTAAATTTTTCTTAAAAAGAGATAGAGAATTGAGCTTTTTTATCGTAATGGGAATTGTTTCCCAAATTTTTGTTATTAAAAATTGGAATGTAAACTTTCCATAATTTGTTCTAACTAAGGGACAAAGGAGATTGTCTTTTGAAGCATAACGGGTATTGTATTGATGTTGTTCTTTTGCAAGTTTAAGCATGCCAGAAAATATATCTGGGACATGTGTCCTATCATTAAGGATTTTAAATGCAAGTTCACCTGCCTTGTAATATAGGATATTTTGAAATGTTAATATACTTAATAATTTATAGAGGGGGGCTGCATGTTCATAGTTATTACAGAAGAAAATTCTTCTCATACATTTATTTTGAGCTGTGAATATTTTAGTTAAATTTGTTTTGTACGTATTTCCCCAAGATAATATCCCATATGCTAAGTATGGATAAATTATTGAAGAATATGCATCTCGTAATGTTTTCAAATTAACATAGTACCTTAACTTATTAATCGCTCCGATATTCTTAGATATTTTACTGTGTACAAGTTTGATTTGATATTCCCAATTAAGATGCTGGTCAATATAAACTCCTAAGTATTTAATGTAAGGTTTTTGTTCAATTTGAGGGACTTTAATCATAGGTCCTCTTTTCTTGGCAGACTTAATTATCATATAATGTGTTTTCTTTAGATTGATAGTCAACTTATTAGTTTCACAGTATTTTATTATATTATTCCACTCTTGATTAATAATATTTTCTATTACTACTGGGTCTTTGTCTGCAAAAAAGATGTTAGTGTCATCGGCAAACATTCTAAAATTTAGTTTGTGAGAGACATTGGGGAGATCATTAACATATAACAAGAAAAGTAACGGCCCGAGTGTGCTCCCCTGCGGGACTCCATGCTTAATGCGTCTAAGGCCAGATTTAACATTACCAACTTTGGTAAATTGACTTCTGTTGGTGAGATAACTATTAAACCAACTATGAGCTATTCCTCTAATACCATATTTATGTAATTTAGAAAGAAGTATCTGATGGTTAACCGTATCAAAAGCTTTAGTAAAATCAAGGAAAATTCCACACGTCATTTCTTTATTATCAATAGATCTTTTTAATTTGTCAGTTAATTCTAAAATTGCATGTTCAGTTGAATGATTTTTCCTGAAACCAAACTGATATGTATTTATAATCTTATGGTGGTCTAGAAACTTAGTGAGCTGATCATATATAATCCTTTCTAGAATCTTGTTAAATGATGGCAATACTGCAATTGGACGATAATTAGATGGATCAGTTTTGTTGCCACTTTTATGAATTGGGGTTATGCAGGAAATTTTGAAAAGATCTGGGACTATACCTTTTTCAATCGAATTATTAATTAAAAATGTCATAGGATCTGACAATTCAAGACTTGCAATTTTAATTAAGTAATAGGGTATATCAGCAGATGATTTACCTGATTCCAGTGATTCTAACCTCTGTTTAACTTCAGATTTTGACACTGGTTGTAAATAAAAGCTAGAGACTGGAGAATTAGTGATGTACTTAGTAACATCATCCCCAGTGTCAGGTATTTTACTTACCAATATCGGAAAAGTAATTATTTAGTTGGTTTGCTATGTCATTCATATCAGTATAAACAGTATCATTGTGAACGATACTTGTTGGAATTATTTGTGATTTTGTTTTTCGTTTAATAATATGGCCAATAAGTTTCCAAGTTTTTTTCAGATTGTTTTTGTTGGCTTGAAATTGAGACGCAAAGTATTCTTTTTTTCTTTTCTTTATAATATTATTTAAGAGATTTGAGTACTTTTTGTATTTAGTGAACTTTTCCTTATTATTACGATCATGAATATAACTACTGTATAGACGTTGTTTATTCTTGATTGAGCGAAGGATGCCCCTGCATAACCACGGCTTACTGTTTACCTTTGCCCTTAGTTTTTGATGTTCGTTTCAGTGGAACATTACTGTCAACAATCGTATTAATGGTGTTCAGGAAATTTTGGGTTGTTATATTGATGTCTGCATCTATTAAGTCATTCCATTCAACATTTCCTAATTCTCGTAGATATTTTTCTTTATCAAAATTACTATAATCTCTGTAATAAGTTAACGGATTTTCCCTTTTACTAATATTGCATGACAGTAAACTAAAGACAGCTAGGTAAATGATCACTAACATCTAGCGTAGAGAGAGCGAAGAGAACAACAACAAAATAATAATGCCGAATATTTGAACCCATTATTATACGATATATAAAACACTCCTGCTCGTTTATTAAACAGTACACCTTTTGCTGTTCAGTAACAGAAAATATACATTCATTTGTGCCAATAGTTGTCGTATCATCGTGTAATGTACTTTTATCAACACCACACGTATATTCATGGGCATAAATGGACAATCAATAGCGCGTTTGTACATTCATATATTGCTTTTTTTTCTCTTAAAGTTTATTTGAATCATGCAAATGTTTGTCGAACCACGTTAAAGAATGCTAGTAAATTGTCACACGGTCATGTTTTCTATTGTGTTTTCCTTAAATCAAGCTCCAACTAGAACAGCTTCTTACGGTTGCGTCCACACAAATACAGTAGCCCACACCAATACATCTCCACCTGAACGAGCAACATATGTCTGTATTTATAAATAAGACACTATAATCAAGGCCTTTTGGAGAAGCTAAAGTTACTACTTACTCCATGCTTAGTACTTGAGAGTGAATACTGCGGTTAAGACTTTTTATCCACTGCTCTTTGCTTGTACTTTTGATAATAAACATGCAACAAGTATTCAGTTTTAAACATTAAAAAAGTCAACATTACACGAGTACAAATAATAATATTGCTTACATGTATTAAAGGAAATTATAAACTTCGCTGACACTGCTTACTCACAAAGTCGTTCTCGCTAGGACGGTGAGCGTTTTCGTAGAATAAGTGTCAATTCTTAGAATTCATGCTTGAATGAGAGCATGACTGATTGTTAATTGTATTCCTTACATTGGTCACGCCATACTTAAGCATATAATCTCGTACCCAGAGCCCACATTCCTCTTGGTCAGTACTGAGAAACGAGAGGCTCTGGCTTAGGCATTGCATGCCATGGATTGTTGGAAAACGACATCGAAATTTGTGATTCCTGTGTGTTGCTTTAACAGAGAGAATGATTTCCTTTAAGCTCCCGCCCCCCTTAAGATGTTATCCCTGTAATTCTAAAAGAGTTGCAGGCTCTGCGATTATTTCCACTACTATACCGTGTTGCGGTATGCATGTCACACTATTTGTCGAATTGCCCAAACATAGCTGTACACGGCTAAAGAAATAAATTCCAGATAAATGTATTTCACTCAGAAAATATTCATTTATTCGCAAAAAATAACAAGCAAAGCTTTGCTACAAATTTCATTAAAAATATCTATCAGTATTTCTATTTTCGGGTCTTTAATGACTAATTGTTTCTTGAAACAAATAACCCAGTTGTATACCGAGACGACCCCACGACGTTCTTGTGTCTCATAGCAATCAACTCGTAACAAGATGCTTTGTTATCGTCAACTAACATGAAGACTGTGACATAACATACAAGGAATTTATGGCATGGGGTGGTTTATCGGATAAGTCTTAACCTGCATAACGTTTATGTTCATGCATTAAGATTTTATAAAGTTTCATAGCTACTTTTGAAAACTCTGTTAATATTTGTCTTTCACAAGATGAATATAATTGAAGATATTATAGAAGTACTTTTGGTTTTGTTGATGTTGATTTCGACCTTTTGTGACTCAGGTAAGTCAAAACTAAGTACTATGAATAGTATTTGCGCGGAAGTAATGATAGATTAACAGTTTTAAATTTCATCTCAGATTAATGCCATGTCATGTCATTTTATACTTTAGTTAGTTAGTACTCAATTTCGTTTGGCTCCAATAATTCTAATTTCACCAAAGTTTTTAATTGTGAAATTTAATAACAAATAGAAATGTTAGAAAGGATTTATTATATATTATTATATTAAAGGACAACTGACCCCAAAAATTGCCGTTTTTCATATAAAACTACAACGTACATAGATCACATAAATTCAACTTTGAACTCTGATACAGCTTCTGTGTCGCCGAAAAGAAATAATCAATTCGCGAAAAATAGCAATAGAAGAGCGCCATATTTGAGCCCGCAATAAATTACCGCATTAATGCCGTGACGTCACAACGTGAAGCTTGCATTCCAAACTTGTTGAGTTTGTATATTTCGAGTGCTAGTCGATCTTTTAATAGTCTAAGTTAGAGTAAGTTTCTTAATCCAGATGGTCCATTGTTGTGTGCCAGAATGCACCAACCATTCTTCCAAAACTGAGTCTGTTAGCTACCACAAAATTCCTAACAAAATAGCTCTTCAGAAGGCATGGATAGCGCGGATAAAGAGAGAGAACCTGCCGCCTTTGAAGAACTGCTACGTTTGCAGCGATCACTTCGAGGATTCATGCTTTGAAGTGGATCTGATGGAGCAGTTAACCGGGATAAAAAGGAAGAGGAGATTAAAGAGCGATGCTGTTCCGTCAGTATTCAATTTTTGCAAGCCAGCTAAAAGAAGAGCTACATCAGAGAACCGGCTCAAACGCAAACAAAACGAAGAGGTGAGATAACATGTCATTTATACATAACATAGTTTACATTGTTTTTCGAAATAATCACTCATGAAAAAGACTTATTAATGCATACCGAAGCGAGTCATCAATCATTAGCTATTTATGCTTTCATAGATGAAATGTTGCTTAAAATCATAAGTATAGCTAGTAATATTTGATCGATACTTGAAATTTTCAAAATGGTTATTTGCACGTGTTTAGTTTACATTTGATATTTATTCGTAAACCATAACAATGTTGCCGTAATATTCCAAATTTGCTTGGATAAATGACCACGGAAGAATAATTTATAGCATTGTTGGTTAATATGTTTATTTTGTATTATTTAAGGTAAAGTAGGCCTCGAAGAATGGTTTATAGTATTGTTGAAAACATTGTTTATTTTTGTATTTTCAAAGAATGTGGAGCAGCTATGTGCCACAATAAATCCCTCGTGTGAAGATCCACCAAGTATGGAAACACCAGAGTTCTCTCCTGAACCACTTTGTAAGGAGATTGGTGTTCAGTGTTGCCTTGGTTGTAGATATGTTGTAACATCCACTGCATCAACTCAGACAGAGCCTGGATACTATAAAGATGCCGACACAACAACAGTTTACAATCCCTCCCCTTCACCAAACATCAGTAGAGATGAAATACTCAGTGTGAGCTTCCACGACCACAGCTACAGTACTAGCTATCACACCTCACCAGTAAAGTCAATGCCAACAGTGTCTCCACAAAAGTCAGAAAAGTCTTTGTTTTCAGAGGAAGAGGGACTCCCACTAAGTGACGATGATGATGGTTTCATTGTTTCATCGCAAGAGACAGTTTCAACAACGGACAGTGAATTAGAGCCAGAAAACAAAGACTGCAATAAAACTCTTGAAAACCATATCAAAGAACCTAAATATTTGGTATTTAACTCTTGTTTGCAGCAGTTATTCAAGTTTTGTAGAAGCTGTGGAGCACCTATCGCTGATGTCAACTTTGTATGTCAAGGCAGCCTACTTATTGTGACAACTATATGTATGAAACATCATGCTTTGACATGGTACTCACAGCCAATGTTAAATCGCTTAGCTATTGGGAACTTGTTGATTTCCTCATCAATATTATTTACTGGTAATACTTTTACCAGACTTCAAAACTTTGCATCCTGTCTTGGCCTAAAATTTCTGAGTGAGAGGGTCTTTTACAGACATCAGGAACGTTACCTATTTCCTGTTGTTAATGATGCTTGGAAGAGAGAGGAGGCTGCTGTAATTGAAGAGCTGTCAAATAAGGACATAGTAAATCTCAATGGTGATGGCCGAAGTGACAGTCCTGGCCATAGTGCTAAATATGGCACATATACTATGATGGAGACAAGCACAGGGAAAATTGCCACCTTCAGCATTGTTCAAGTCTCTGAAGTAACCAGCTCCAATGCTATGGAGAAAGAGGGGTTTCTAAGGTGTTTGAACACTTTAGAAGACACGGTCAGTATAAAATGTATCACAACTGACAGACACACATCCATCACCAGCACTATGGCAAAAGATTTTAGCCACATCAAACACCAGTATGATGTGTGGCATCTTTCCAAGTCAATCGTAAAAAAGCTGAACAAGAAAGCAAAATTGAAGAAAAACCAAGAGCTGGCACCCTGGATACAATCCATTTCAAACCATCTTTGGTGGTGTGCTGCTACATGTAATGGGGATGTACAACTTTTGAGAGAGAAGTGGAAATCTGTTGTTCACCATTGCGTGAACAAGCATTCCTGGAAGGATGCAGAGGTATTCAAAAAGTGTGCCCATCCTCCCCTAACCCGCAGACAAGTGCGCACCACACACTGGATCAAGCCGGGGTCACCAGCTCATGTGGCCCTAGAAGAGGTTGTCCTTCAACCAAAGTTACTTAATGACTTGGCAAGATTGACCGACTTTTGTCACACAGGAGGGCTTGAAGTTTATCATTTGATGATGCTGAAGTATTGCTCAAAAAGAGAGCACTTCTCTTACAAGGGAATGGTTGCTCGTACTCAACTTGCTGCCATTGACAACAATTTCAATACAGCTAGAATTCAAGCAATTGTTCAAAAAGGCCCAAGGAGTGGAGAAGCTCGTTATCGCAAGTGCTTCCCTAAGATGCACAAGCGCTGGGTTGTTAAGCCAGTCTTACAAAGAAAAAGCTATGCTTTCCTCCCTGAGCTACAACTGAAAGTACTTGAAATTTGTGAGGGTGGCATGGAGGCTGCAGGGGTTGACCCAATTGAAGAGGTTGAATTACCAAGAAACATTGCTAGTGTTCCTGCCCCAGACAAACAGGAATTGATTGAACGACACCGGTCAAGATTTTCTAGGTAATTAATTTAAATGGAATGTAGTAGAGACTAAAAACACTGAAATGTGTAGTGTTGAGTGATGCTAATTCTAACCATTTCCTATTTTTAATTAACACTATTTAGTAGAAAATAATGCAAAGCATCATTGGCACTCTTTTAGTGATTGTACTCTAGTGAATAGCTGTTTTGAAAGAACTGTCAAGTAAGCCTGTCGTCCCAATCCCCCTCATCTTTGAACAGTTGTGTTCATTACTGGTAATAATTACAATGCTTCTACAAATGGGAAGGTACATGACAGACCCAAGTAAAACTGCTATAAACAAAATATGTAATTAATGTGAAGGGGACCTGATTAAAGTGGTAGATAAGTTTGCAGTTTTTAGATGTTCAGATGAAAATTGTATTAAAATATCATTACCACTTAGGAAACGATTGACTTTTAAATGAAATCTTAAAAGAGGTCTTTTCTTTAACTATCTACGCTCCATTATATATGGGGTCTCTCCCAGTATGAATGTAGTATAGAAAAAATTCCAGCTGAATAGTGACTTTCGCTTTCACTCATGGGAATCAAGATGTTCATTCATTTGCTCTCAGTGAATTAATCAGCACATGATTACTGAGCTGCAAAGGGCCTATTTGCCTGGAAAAAAAATATATGAGCCATAAATGGCTGACAAGCCTGGATGCCAAGATTTCCTAGTGCCAATTTGTCTGACAATGAGACTAGTCAGTACCGAGATTCTAAGATGGGGTGGGATTCTATCACCAAGAGAATTTTTTTTTCATTTAGCACAATTTTTGAATCCATTATAGCATGCTACTTCAAGGCAAATTCTTTATAAACAATACTGACTAGCCTTGTTTTCAGACAAATTGGTGCCCAGGAAATATTGGTTATCCATGTCTAGTATAACTGCAGAATTTGCTTGGTTAGCTCATGATTTTGTCCACTAGTGCTTTGTACACTAGGTTCTCTATTCAGCTGGATATTTTGTCTAGGTGTAGTTGTTTTTAAATAATAAAATATGCAAAACCTAGAAAACATTTATATAAACAACTTTCTATATGTACTTCATCTAAAAATAAATTCATGACTACTCTTATACATTTTGGTCTCAGCCTTTCCATGTTTTCCTTTTCAATTTATCAATTCAGAAATCCTGATAGAAAAAAATCCACTCTGTGTATATGAAATGAAGTAAGGAATAAATAAAATGTATATAATAACTCCATGTAACTTTAGGCCAAGCTAATCATCTGCATAGTGAAAACCTTCAAATTCAAAGTCCTCCTCTAGTCCAGGGGGAGGGAAGTGTGCTCTGATGCACATGACAGCACAAGAGGGCAGAACAACCCGAACTTCCTTTCCAAGAACTCCCCAGCACCATCTTGCTAGTTGCCTATATGCAATGTGTCTGTACTGCTTGTGCTCTGGGCCTTCATACGCATTACTGTACTGCTGTTTGTACTGAGCCCATGCGGTTCGAAGAACATACTTATTGGCACAAACAGGTAAGAATCCAGGATGTTGAGTAATGCATGGTGGTGGTTCATCAGCATCTCCATCTTCAACAACAGACTGGCATGTTGCAACCACTTTTTCGATTTCTTGGCAACAAATGCATTCAGATATTGAATCCATAATTTGGCAGCTACCACAGGTACACCTATTTAACAGAAATAAAACAATTCTTAGTATCTTTGAACATTATCAACGATTGTCCCAAGTGAGAATATACATACACAACTTGTGACACAACTATATCCCTGTATCTATATCCTGCAGTATATAACTTATTGACTATCAAGCGATGTTTTTAAACATGTTTTTAATTAAAATTGTGAAAGTTGGTATTGCTTTTGGTCGCAAACTGGATTCATGCATACCAATATCTAAAGAACAGATTGCAAGAACACGAGTGGCAAGATACGATTTTATATAAAATGGATATGTAGTTCAGTTTTGTGATAAGACAGAGGTACGACTTACCAATCTGAATTTGTAAGTCGATTGTTCTCTTGTTCATCGTCTTCAATAATGTCACTGTCAGATCCTTCTCTGAACTCTTCATCTGAGGAGATTTCTATTTCTGGTTCAAACTGATATGGCCGTAAACCAAATTCGTCGTCCATTCCGAAAAATTCTTGAGCGAAATCGTCTCCCGAGCTGTCCGAGCCTTCGGAAGAAGAATTAGATTCTGACATGCCTTTAATTTGATGACCAAGTTGTATTTTTTGAGTAAAAAGTATAAGAAACTGAGGAAGAAGTCAGGCAAACAACTGGAAGCTTGAACTCTTGTGACGTTGTGACGTCATTACGCTATTTTTCTGAGCCCGCGATAAAAGCGCAAGATGGCGGCCACCAGAGCGATATATGCGATGTTTTCAAAAAATTGTTTTAGAAAAATGGATGCTCTATCCCCTTTAAAAACTGGATTTTTGGACTTCTCAAATGATGTAGTTCCTCTTAAAAATGGGTCATTTTGGAGGGTCAGTTGTCCTTTAAGTTTTATATTAAAAAATATATAGTATAAATAACTATAGATAATAACATACTATCATTATCAGATTTTCATGTAGCAAAAGTAAAATAAAACTCTCGCTTTTTATAGGAGCTTATCCAAATCAACAAAAAAATATTTAATTCACAGCGATAATCTTTGCATCGCGACCCGCCGTTTCAAAATCCTGCTTGGATTTGGTTGTTTTCGAGCCGTCAATCATCTTGTGTTTTTGCAAATGAGTCTACGAACACGATCGCTCAGCTTCGGCCACCAAACAGGCATGTTTTTTCGAAAATCTAAAATGCGATGCGATGGAGAGTTGTTTTTAAGTCTTCTTCCTTCAATTAAAGCCATTCTTGTTGCTCATCCTTATCAAACTCAAAATTTGTGATATAATATTTATCATTAGCAAAATGTTTTGTACTTTTCTCAGAATGGACGAGGAAAATATTTTGAGTACTTTTACTTAAAAAGTTGTGACGGTAACCTGTGGTTGTTTTCGTAAGCAAATTTTATAGTGATTAAGACAGTAGTTTGCAAATTACTAGTAGAAATGTGTCGATGTTAGTGTTTCATCCGAATTATATTAAATTCCTAAGAATTCAGGAACTGAATGTTTAGGCTTTGAATTCCGAGGCTTTGGAAACTCACCGCTTAAGGCTTCTCCCCTTTCCTGGTCTTTGCCTACATTCAGATGATTGATCAGCCTTCTCTTAACTTTAAAACTACTCTCATAGCAACTTTTAGGAATATTTTAGAGTCATTTTAGATTTTCGCAAATAGATAAGTTAATGGCCGACGCTGGGCGATCGTGTTGAAAAGAATGAAAAGTAAAAATGAAAATGAAAGTAGACATGCAGTTAGTTGCAAAGTTAGTTGCAACCATGACCGTGCTCGGTTCACTATTGGTCATTCCGAGGTTGATCATGAGGCAAAGACTATAGGTAGAATTGGCATACCATTGTGTTGTGCAACTGTTTTCTGAGAGATATTTCAAAGAGGGGTTCTTTTATTAATCCTCTAAAATAGTCCCACAGTGCACTGCAATGCCAACTCGACCAGTTTTAAATGTTTCCTCAACTTGGGGAGGGCTAATGCTAATAAAGCATAATCCTCTGTCAATCAGAGCGCGCGTTATTTCTAAGCTACATAGATATTCCGCGAAACAAGTAAACGGCTTGCACGATAAATGACAGTGGTTTCAAAAAGGTTGCATAATGCACCATTCACGAAAACGCACATATGCGCGCCAGTCATTAAAAAAGTATCATAAGTATGTCATTAATGTAGTTTATAATGCGAAGCTGAATTTATTTAATTTGGGTAGTTAAGTACCCCTGCTGATTCTTATTCATCGCTTTACTTTCATTTGTTCCACAGCAATCAATCACAAGCCATATATCCCTGATGATGTCAACGTTATTATTAAAGTACCAGAAGACACTAAAGTCGGTGAGTATCAATTGTCTCAACTGTGCTCATATTTGATCCACAAGTCCATCATTAATATTATTATGCAAAACTGACTCTGTGTGTTGTTGTATAGGTACGTCTATTCGTAATATAACAGCAGTGGATCAGGAAGAACAATACATAACATTTGGTCTGGATGATGTTGGTAAAACAGTGTTCAAAATAAGCAATTTTAATAAAAGTGTAGGTGAACTGATCTTGAAAGTATCGCTTAATAGAGAAGTAAGTATCGGCATTTTCGATTTTTCTCACTGCTGATCTATTTCTATAAATGTGTTCTGACATGTATTTTTCCGCATGTGTAAGGTACATTCCGGGGTTGAGGAAAAACACTGGGTCGAGTTGACATGTGGGACTGATATTGTCCCCAAATGCACTCCAATGCCAACTCGATTCACTTTTCCTCAACCTCCACCTTAATACTATTAATTCCGTTTACATAAGCATATATTCTACTTGATAATCGTTGTTGTTTGCTATTGCTTTTAGTCGGTTAGCAGTTACGATTTCCACGTGACAGTGACGGATGGCGGAGATGATAGAAAGGTATGTAGCAAATTCGTGATGACTTGCGGTATAGGGGGGCCATTGTACGACAATAACCTTGTCTTACATCAGGACTGTCTATATATACTCATACAAAATGGTTTGCAGGCTGCCTCTAATGGTTTGTTTTTTTTTTTATTGGCTCCCCCGCTTGAACGGCCCGAATCCGGCTTCTGTCTGGACCGGCCTTCACAACAATTTTTCTTACAAAAACAACAATGGCAGCAACAACAACAACAACAAATGAACAACAACAACTGTGCAGTAGTACCATTTTTGCACTATTTTGACGAGGGAAGCACTTAACAAATCTTTTATGTGGCCTCCCCAAGAAATTAAGATTTTGGAAGTTTTTTTTTTTTTTGATCTACCATTGCAGAAAACAGAATAATATGGCGCTATTGGACGATATTTCAAACTCTTTGGACCGACTCACACTTGATCATTTGCCAGACTTACTTGCTCTATTTTAACATCAGGTATCAAAATTGTTCATTCTTAACGTTGAGGACGTGAACGACAACAAACCAATCTTCGTTACACAGCCATATTGGACATCAATACCTGAGGTAACGTGACGTTGATTTGTTATCTTTTCACCCTAGTCTTGTCTCATGGTTGAGAAATACTTTATATCTTTTAGAATACAACTGTTGGTACGGAACTTCTGACCATCCAAGCGACAGACAGCGATCTAGGTTCTAATCAAGTTGTCACATACAGATTTAGTAACGATTCCAACTCTGCTCAGGTGAGATTATGATACAAATAGGCTCTCTTACTCCATACTATCTTTATCCTTTAGTACAGTTTAGCACTGATTTATTTTCGTTTGTTATCGTTACACCAGTTTAGTCCACTAGTGTTATTACTATCTCATATGTTATTTGGTTATATACAGTCAATGTCATTAACGTTGTCCACCGAAAAAAGACATTTACACATTTACTTATTTAGACTAAAAGAAATGTCACGTATTTCATTATGTATTCTTTGCCTCGTGTGCGTCAGTCTGAACTTTAAATGTAAATTTCAACTCGTGAATCGAAAATCCAGAATGCCCCGACCATTTAGTGAGGATTTAAGATGGAGAATGGTATTTCAGCGTTTGTTTTATGCCAGGACGTTCGAGTAAACACGTGATAGTATTTCTTTTAGTCTAAATGCGTAAATGTTTAAATGTGTAAATGTGTAAATTTCTAAATGTCTTTTTTCGGTGGACAACGTTAATGACATTGACTGTATAAGAAAAAAACCCTACCGTAAAGAGATTTCAAGGGACATTTTATTATTTGTGATGGCAGTGGGAAAGGGTTGAAATATTGGTAAACTCCATTTTAAATACCAACCTCTCCAATCTATAAGTAAGGCTGAAATGTTTGGAAGCCCCCTGTCCCCAAACCAATTATTTCAAACATCTCAAAAGACTCTCTTCGCCCCCAACCAAAACCACAGCATAAATTAGCACGATTGCCTAAAACCGTTACCAAAAAAATTAAAGACGTTTGGTTAAAGAGGAGAGTAGTAGACACATTTTTACTAACTCAGTTCTTTTGTCGTATTATTTGTACTCCCCAGGACAATCCACTCGTTACCTTGTGGAAGGTTAGCACTACTTTCACTGTTAAATAAACTGTAAAGTATAAAAACTATGATAAATATGTGTTGCAAAGTCTTCACAAGCTTGCAATTGTACATAGCATCACTGCTTTATCAGCAACATTCTTTATCAGCAACAAACACAGAAGCAAATGTGTACATCCCTAACACCATTCATCGTCTTCGTTCTTATGTTACCACTGTTGTCATTTAACTTAATAAAGGTAACAGATTCTGGATGGTGGTCCAGTTGTCAGTTAAAATTTGTCCGTTGAAAGTCAAATTTAAGGCTATTTGTTGGATTTCAGTTAAATTTAAAGACATTTGTCAGTTGTCTGTTAAAGCAGTAAACCCGGCCCCATTCAGACCTTGGTAAGGTTTGGACCTTACTCTAACGATATCTTTGATGAACGATAGTCTACTAACGATTAACCTAGATGTTGTGGCTTTTGAGTGGTACTTAAATCACAGATTAGTGCGTGAAATAGTGGTCGATGTTTAATTGCTCCTAAAGTCAGTTAATACTCATGGCTTCCGTTTGCTACATTAACAGACTTCAAAATTTGCTATTGATAATTTACATGGAACAATCACTCTGGTGGCACGTTTGGATTACGAAAGAACAACGAGGTACTTGTTACCTGTTGTGGTAGAGGTAAGGCTTTTAGGTATATCCTCCTTCTATCAATTATCATCATTATCATCCCTGGATATCATCGTTACCTTTGATATCACCAGATCATCATCATCACTGATTATCATCAACATATATATTAATATATTACTCATAATGTAATATCACATTCATCAAAGGACCGCTAAGAACACATTATCATCGCGGCAGGGCCATATCTTATTTATTTATTTATCTTTTGGACGAATTAGTGCAAGAGACGTTATTGATGATTCATATTTTTTTCTCGTCAGGATGGAGGTAATCCCAAACAAGAGAGTCAGACCACTGTTGTTATTGACGTAACAGATATCGGTGAGAACCCACCAAAGTTTGAACGATCCGTCTATCTGTTGGAAATCGAAGAAAATATTGCTGTGGTAAGAAATCCTAATACAAATACCTTTAGAGAAAAACTAACAAACCGACCCAACAAACGATCGATTAGCAGACAGGCAGACAGGCAGACAGGCAGACAGGCAGACAGGCAGACAGGCAGACAGGCAGACAGGCAGACAGGCAGACAGGCAGACCTCCCTTCCCCTTCCAACCCATAACCTGTATTCGAAAACAATATAAATTTGGTGTGCATTGTTATGCAGGGAACAAGCGTGCTGAGAGTTGTCGCAAGAGATGGTGATGCTGGTATTAACAACCCAATAAAATACGAGATATACTCAGGTATTAACAATACTTGACACAATTTCTTATCTACGTACCTATGTTTTGAGAAATTGAATCATATTCATTATCCCGGGAGATGACTTGATATTCATAAGCATTATATAACGTAGTAGACTATTTTTTTGCAATAGCTCCGGTCAGTTCACCAAGATTGAGATTGATCGTCCCACCACAACCCTCTTGTTGACAAGTTTTCTTATCACTTCGTGCTCTTTGTCGTGCAGCTTCACAGGAACTTGTATCCACATACCTTAATGCTAATGAGTAAGAGGGAGGGATAATGTACTAGTTCTATGTTATCGATCAGCTTTTTTATTGGACTCTAATCTTTTGTTCTTTGAAATCTTTTCAGGTAATGATGGTACGTTTACTATTAGCAGCAGTACTGGTGTCATTACGGTCAACAGTACAATCGACGCAGAGAAGACACAAAGCTACGACCTTCACATCCGAGTAAGATATCCATCTAGTAAAATATATTTAGTCCACAGTAGTTAGCTCCACAGATGATATACTTTCTTAAACTCTTTTTTACAGTTTCTTAGTTGCTGTTGTTGTCTTCAGTAGTGGATTTGCACAACCATGTTGCTGCAGCCATGACAGGAGACACAACCATATAGTCCTTTTCCCCTGAGAAACACAATTCTTTCTTTTGTAAATTAGAGTATACCATATCCAATTGTTCCTGCCTCCTGTCATGGCTGCCCTCACGTGATGGCGCGCAAAGTCTTTATTTGTTAATTAAAAAAACTAATTAATTAACTTTGTTTATAGAGGATAACACTTGACAGTAGTTCAACTGATAAACTTGTGTTCCTCTGTTAACGTCCTTAGTTAATTACGGATGTGACCGCCATTAACGTGATCATCCGAGCCACGTGAAGGTCTAACCATTTGCAGATGTAATTACAAAGGTAGCACCTTCTCCTCAGTATATTAAGACCCTGAGTGTTGGTCCGGCCGAGGCTTCAACCACGACCTCCCGCACAACAGACCGACGCTCTAACCAACTGAGCTAACCGGTGTCTTTTCCCTTCAGCTTCTCTTAGTTACTGTTGTTGCTGTTGGTCACGTCCATGAGGATCTTTTTCTTTTTTAAATTCTTTTTCTCTTCTTCAGGCTTCTGAAGTTCCCAATCCAAACTCCAACGCTACAGTGTCAGTCCTAATAACTGTGATAGATAAGAACGATAATCCTCCTATCTTCTCACAAGATAGCTATTCATTTTCATTACGAGAGGATCTGGCCAAACCCGGACGAATCGTTATGTACCAGTTAAGCGTCAGAGATGCCGACAAAAACGTAAGGCCTGATTAGCGAGATCAACTTTGTCAACTCACCCTTAAAGTTTAACCTGGGCTCAAGTTAAGGTCGAGAAATGTGTGAGAAACAACCCTAACCCAAGTGTATATTGTGTTACTGAAATGGTGACGTTGACTGGCAATCTTGGTGCTGCTGATCAATTGTGGTGGGTTATGACAGCGATGATGATGCTGATTACGATAATTATAGAGATTGCTGTGATGCTGGTGATAAGGGTGATGATGATGCCGTGGTAATGATAATGATGATAATGATCAAAATAAAGATAATAATGATGTGTGGATAGCTAAGATTGTTATTATTATTGTGCTCCTGTTTGTCTATATTGATGATTCATGGTAATGATGATGATATTTCAGCCTAAATTTCGGCGTTTCACGTATCACTTGACTGGAGGGGATAGCGACAAGTTTCGTATCGACCCATCGAGTGGCGAGGTCCGGATAAACAGTACACTGGACTACGAGACACAAGTCAATTATGCCTTCACCGTAAGTAAAACCCTATCGGTGGTGCAACAACAAATGACATGAATGGTCACTGACTTGGACCGAGGCTCTCAACCTTGGTGGGCAACGTGTTAACTGGGACTTGTCTTTACTTTTATGTGATGGGAAAATTGATCACTGAAACTGGATAGACGAAAATGCCAACAAGTCATTTATCTAAAACATGATCATCCTCGAGACAAGAAATTTGGAAAAAAAGATCAGCATGAATATTTGTTCTTAATCTTCATGCTCTCTCATGACCCATACCGCCATACACCTTAATGATATTGCGTTAACAGTTTTTCTTTCCACAGATCGTCGTAACAGAGACAGAAACAGACGAGAAGTACAGTGATAATGCTACTTTTCACTTGACTCTCATCAATGATAACGACAACAAACCAATATTTCCTAATTCTTCATATCGTTACACATTCGACGAAGAGGTCCCCCTAGGGAAAGAGATTGCTATTATAACGGTGAGCAGGAAAATCTTTCTGTTATTTAGAAATAGTGTAGACGCATTAATTAGTATACAGCCATTTCAAAAAAGTTTGGTGAAGGTTTTGTTGCATGTTGCATGCCACACTCCAGCTACACTATGGACGATGTGAATACAATCAGCGAAGAGAATCAAAACGATATGAAATGTTTTCTATTTTTTTCGGCATAATTTTTTTTCTTTGCTTACATTATCGGTTTACATGTCGGAATATTATCAACTTTAAGTTTAGTAAGTAACATGCAACATGCAACATGCAACATGCAACATGCAACATGCAACAAAACTTTTGCCCAACCCTGTTCGAAAAAATTGTGTGTAGAAATGGTGATGATAAATGGTAATCAATTGCAATTGTTAAACTAAAAGAGAGATGAAGGGACAATATAAGACGTTTCGAAAAATAGGAATACTTTACGTAAAGGCTTTCCCAATCAATGACGATTTCTTTCTGGTGCATCTGACAGACATCTAACATGTTTATATGTTAACTAGGCAACCGATGCGGATCTTGGTTCATTTGGCCAAGTCACTTACGAGCTGAGAGGCAGTCAGTCTTCATTGTAAGTTTACCTTGGTAATCAAAGCTTCTGTTGGTAAAGACATGTATGCATGGCTCGATTCAATTATGTTTTGACTTTAATTATATTTTAGTTTTGCTGTCGATCCTAATACTGGTAACATCACAGCAGCAAAAACCCTTGACTATGAAGAAGTCCAGAGCTACCAGTTTTATGTGATCGCTAGTGATGGTGGTGGAATATTCAAGGAAGAAGCAACTGCTACAATAAATGTTGCTTTACGGGATGTCAATGACAGCGACCCAGTCTTCACTACAGCTCCATATGAATGTAAGATCAGAGATCTTAGTGTGGTAGTTGTTGAGGTATGTAACTGTCGTGACATTTGCAAAATGGAAACAATTAAGATCATTAATGCAATTCTGTCCTAAACATCCCTATCTATCTGTTATACAGAATATCACGGTTGGGACTCTTATTGCTATAGTCAACGCTACAGACAAGGACAAAGGAAGCAACGCGTATATTGAGTACTTCATCATTAGTGGTAACGAAGATGGCGCATTTGCACTGAATAAAACAAGCGGCGAGTTAAATACAGCCAGAGAACTCGACTATGAAACTACTGCTTCATACAAGGTATGACCATCCACCTTTCTATTGATATATCATAAGTATAGTACATAAATATATGACGATACTCAGAGTTCATATCCACTAGCAACTAGCTTAGGTATACCCATTATTATGGTACTTGTGCCGGCCCACGCTAGACTCCGAGAGGTTAATAAAATTCTTATTATTACTATCTTTGTAACTAGCATTCAGATCATGGACGTCATGAAGGAAGTGATATAAAGGTCAAAGGCAGAGGAGGGTCCATGGTTATTAAATTTGCAATTGTTACTTGTTTTTGTTCTTATTTGTCATGAGCAGCTCGTTATACAAGCGAAACATGCAAAGAGTAACATAAAGTTGATCTGTCAAAAGATTATCATTTATACTGTGTCAGTTAGAAAGGTAATTCCACTTACAATGCAATTGCAAATGTTATGAATGCTATCTTTCAGTTGTCATTTACCCCATAAATCAAATAAGAAATTAAGTTAGTCAATACCCTAGAGTACTGATATTTTGTATTTGTTTGTTTGTTAATATTTCAGGTCTCTACGTCCTCCCCATCTCAAAAAAGCACAGGCAAATCATTTGATTCAGAAACTTGGTTACTTTTAATCGCAGTTGGTGTTTTAGTCTTCATTATTGTTATCATCGTGGTAGGTGGTATCTATTACATCAGGCGTATCACCAAGCGGTAAGTTTTTAAAATATAAGTCACTGCTTACCTTCATGATAACTCGCTCAAGCTAAACAGCCTTGGTTTGCCATATACTGTTAAGCATTCGCTATGCCTTTCTGTCTTCGTGCCTTCCTTAGTGCATGCCAATGACCGACAGTATTCTCCTGAAATTTCATACAAAGACGGCTAGTTGATTGGCAAGGGAAGCACGTGGGATTTCGCGCGAAAATTCCCGCCAATTAATAGTAAACCTTTTGGAGAACTATCTACAGTTGCAAGGGTTTTTCCTGTCATGATTCCACCATGGAATAGCAAACGGACTGATTTTCTCTCCCATTTATGACTTTTTTTATGCCCTATAAGGATAGTATATGTTTGTACAAAAAGGGGAGAACTTACGTTTACGACAAATATAGACCAATATAAACAAAAAAAAGTTATTTTATTTCTACAAGGTGGAAATATATATCCCGGTGCTTCCTTTTTTTTTCCAGAAGACAGTCATTAAGACAAACGGTGGATCAGCCAGATGGCGGTGTAAGTATATTGACTGATTACTTTCTCGCAGTTCTTAGCTTAGAACAATTTTAATTTTAAACCACAAACAATGAAACACCATACCTCTCTTCGTTGATTTAATTGGTCGATTCTTGAGGTGGAACCACATGACCAATAGCCGATCTAACGAGAGAAGATAAAGATGAACAGTTTTTTAGCGTCAGCCAACATGGAGGCTATGACGTAACACGCACCCCAAGAAAAGCCAATGTGCACAAACACGAATCTCTAGCACAAAGCATGACGGGAAACCGAGTACTACACAAATTAGAACAAGAAAATCAATAGAATTATCAGAAAAAAATTACTCTGTTATTGTCGTCTTTAAAAATACTCACAGTTTCATAGAAAATGTCGAAGGCAAAATTGTTAGAGGGATTTTTAGATGACCTGAAAACCTTAAATACTCGATTTCCCCTCATGCTTTGTGCCAGAGATTCGTGTCGTGCAAATTGGATATTGACCTATTTTAGAGCTAAAATTTATTAGTTTGTCACAAATAATTCCATTTGATTCACTGCATACAAGACACCTGGATATTATTTGGATATTATTGGGAGAAAAAACAGGTCACTTATTGACTTGACATTACATCTTATTTGAATGTTTGCCATTTTCCAGTAAATCACTTTATTATTACTATTTTTTCTCCTATTCATTTATTTGATGAATCAGTTGTTGTATTTTGTCCTTTAAACAGAGAAATACCGTTTCTGAAGAAGCGTTTCAAATGCCGAATTTTGCATTTTATTCTGGAATTTCACCTGAAGTTGAAGAGCGAACTGTTCCGCCAACTCCTAACTCACGATGTGAGCCACAGTATGCTGATCTAAATCAATCCACTTTTTATCACAGTCTCTCTCCATCAACACAAAATGTCTCTGATGTTCAGTTAAACGAGACCAACCCTTTATCTGATAAACCACTCAACTATGAAAAGCTCCAGCATAAAAATGCTCCTCGAGAATACGAAAAAAGGATTCATTTGAATGATAGGCTCGGATCGTCCGCTAGCGAATACGAGTTTGTGGCCTAACAACTGCATACTAAAACAAGATGACTAATGAAGCATCGTAAAAAGATAGGATATTATTCTTGTGAATTGCAAAACTAGTCTCTGGTCCTGCGTATCCCTTCTGCTCACATGTATAAAATAACAATAATGAATTATGAGCATTTTTATGAGGTTTTTCAAAGGATTTTTTTCTTTTCAACTTAGTTTCTTTTAACTGGCTTAGGATGGATATCTCGTGAGGTTGCTCGTTGCAGGAAAATGAATTTCACTAAACGCTTTTATATATTAGAGGACTTACATGCAAAAAGCGATTAGTCTTGAATACTCTAGTCCGAACATATGCAAAACAAGGAGTAATAGATAAATAGAGGATTAAATACCTTGGTTTCCTTGTTTTTCAAAGGATTTTTCTGTTTAACGTTTTTTGTATAAATGGCCTACAAAACGTTTTTTTCTAGAATGCTCCTGCCCGAAAATATGGATTTACTTACTTAAGCCAAACAAAATGTTCCCCACCCCCCCCCCTCTTATATTTTTGGCTGGATCCACCCTTTTATTTCTACGCCATTATGATTGTTTGTCATTTTCCATTCATTTATGCACGGGCAGCGGCCCAAGCTTTGTTGTAGACTGTGATAAACGATATCTACATATTTAAATGTCATACTTATCTGTAAATGTTTGAATAAAACTTACTACCAACTTACCTGGTGTATCCAACTGCTTTATTCCTCATTTCACTCAAATACAACTAATTTATAGGTCTTTCATAATTCTAAGCTTTTCTCTGTAGAATAGTTGGGAAAGCAAGAGGTTCACGAGGCCACTTGGCTCTCGACGTGTTGCACTTTCTATCCATTGGTGCATGTAAATACGACTTCGAACAAGAAATGTCTTCACAGGGGCAAGAATTAATAGTTAACCAATACATTTTTGCCATTAAATGAGATCTAGCTGTTGCCATAAGCTATCAAGCTTCGTTTTAGTTTTGAAAACCGACTCGAACAAACTCCATTTTTTTGGCTCTTTCTTCGGGTACAGGCGGACACAATACTCCATCTTACAGTTCTATTCAGTGACCACGAATAATAGTTCCTAGCCAAGGCTGGAGTTACGAAATTACGGACTTACGGAGTCACGGAATGAGGACAATAGGTTTGTTAGCCACTGACTATAAAGCGTTGTCACGGGACGTCACAGCGGCCATTATGGGGTTCCAAAGCAATACATTTTCTATCCTCCGGGAATTGAACTATTTTTTCATGCAAACACTGTGTAGAAAGTTTCTATTGTTTATGGCTGCCTTCTCACGTGAGTGAAAACGCTCTATCAAGTGCTACCCTCGTGAAAAAAGGACGTTACCGCGCATGATAAACTGTACTTTTGCTATGCGCGGTAACTCCAACCTCGGCTAGGAAATATTCGTGGTCACTGAATGGAACTGCCAAATGGATGTATTTCAATAGGAACAACAAAAGACCCCGTTATACAATAGAACGAAGCTATCAAAGAATACAATACGTTTGCTTACCAGGCTGAAAAATTTTCCATTTCCTACTTCATGTCAAACCAACGACAAAATCTAACGGCCAGGACTGGGGAGGAGGGGGGGGGGGGGGGGGGGGGATAAATAATAAATAAGGGATACTTCTAGATTAGGTAAAGGATACTCCTAGTTCAGGTTAGGGATACTCCTAGTTCAGGTAAGGGATACTGCTAGCTCAAGTTAATGGATAATCCTAGTTCAGGTTAAGGGATACTCCTAGTTCAGGTAAGGGATACTCCAAATTTTTATTTGTGGATTTTGCATTGTATTCGTGTAAAATATATTTTGGTCTTGTCACTTGTCTATTTTGATCATGAATTTATATTTGCGTATTTGTATTCTTGTAATTGGATCTATAATCTTGTATTTGGATTTTTGTTTGTGTATTGCACCTCTGGGCCACTGTAAAAAATGTGTTGTATTTACAAAAAAAAAAAAAAAAAAAAAAAAAAAAAAAAAAGAGATGAAAACACTTCTTTTTATATATATAGAAAAATTTCGTTTATGACAAATTCTTAAATATTGCAAGATTAATCCTAGTCCGAGGTACATTAGTAGGAAACGTTAGTGATTTATGCTTGCACTGCACTTCAGTCGTTTATCTATTTTCATACAGTTTTTATCACCAGTGATACTTTCATTTAACTGCTTGAGTCTCTTTAAAAGATAAAAAGCCTTTCCTGGGAAAATAGTGATGAATTGCTAGTTTGAAATTAAATCATTCCCAAGAGAATGAATAAACAGAAGGCAAAGTTAAAGTCATCAAAAATTGGATTGTGGTATGGAAACCATCAATTTTGGGCAATAGAATTCAATCGTCCCTCATACCTTATATAGTATTATTGGAATAGTACTCACTTCTTACAGATAAAAAGACAATTCCTTGAATGGACTGATTTTGACGATGCAGCGGCCATCTTGCCAGGGGACAAAACGATAAAAAGAAGACGGAATATATAGAGAGTTTCATGTGTTTTCAGTCTTTCTTTTACGGGTAAAGGTAATCAATGTGCCGTCTTAATTAATCTTTTGTTGTACTTTCTTGAGGCGAGCTCATGATCAGTGTTAATATCAATCACGTCTTTACTGTAACAAAGCTTTATTTGCCCCCTGAAAGCCTTAATGCTATACAATCCAAGATGGCCGTCTTATCGCCAAAATAATCCATTGGATGATTACATTCATACAATGACTTTCCAACGCGAAATATCTAGCCCATAAATGCATTATCTTAATTGCCATGACGAATCATAGTTTGAACATCCAAAGAATTTTTTTATTTTGAGTCCAGCAATAAAATTAACATTGATGCAGCAACTAATGGTAAATATTGATTTTTTTAAACTTGTTCGGCATGATTCAGCTAAAATGTCCCACATGTCCGAAACAATTTTCTACATTTTTGAGCTCTGCTTTAAGTCCTAACTCGTGCTCTCTTTCTTGTGCAACTTCAACTCCTGCTTTCTTATTAGTACTCTAGTCAGTACCTCCTTTCTAATTAGTGCATTTCAAATTCGTCTTAGGATTCAATAGAGGCTTTGCCTCATCACATGAAGGCAGCCATGACAGGTCTAATCTGTTTTACATGAGAAAGAATTCCGTTTCCCAGGGGAATAAGACTCTATTGCTGTGCCTTCTGTTATGGCTGCCATCACTTGTGGTGCATGCAAAGCCTCTATACAGAATGGGTGGCGGGATTTCATTTGTGATACTGTCGATTTATTGCTTAGAAATTTTATAACTGTTCCCTTTCATAGAAGGTGAACCAGAGACAATATCACTGAATGAAGGAATGCGTAATACCAGTTTAAGTATAAGTGAAAGATTCGTTGAAGAATCTCAACGAGGATTGACTTTCTAGATTGACGTGACTTGGTATTTGCTGTCGTTACCGTAAAGGTGTCTTTCTGAATTTGGCGATGATTCGCATGGTTCGGGTGATGGGGTTCGTTCATTGTCGCTACTCTTTCTGCTGAGAGAGATCTGTTCACCATTGGCAAGATCAAAATCAGGCGACTCATCGCTCTCGTTATTCATATTCATGAAAGCATCCTAAAACAAACAACCAAACAAGTCATAGTTTACCTAATACTGCATCTATATTTTTTATAAATATTTTGTTTCATACTATCCATCCATTCACAACCATTATTGGATTCATCTTTATGTTACCCTAAGTTTTGGCCCTCCGACTTGAATTTCAGAGAAAAGACGAAAACATTTAGGACGAAAAAAAAAACGTTTTAGTACTACGTTCACTTTGGCAAACATTGAGAAACCGCATAATCACTGCCCCAACAGTGAATATCTCATAATCATTGGTTATTCAACCAATCACAGCGCTCGATACCCTCTATATATTCAAGTCTAAAATCATAATAAAATAGATTATGATAAAATATTATAATACATTGAGCGGATGCAATTAAACCGTGAAATAAAACCAAACTAAATACAAACTAATAGTATCTATTTAGTGACTAATAGTTGCTATCACTCAACCAGAACATTTATCATACAATAAAGACAAATCTTTTGTTTAATAAATTTTCTGGTTGAGTAATAGTGACTATTAGTCACTAAATAGATACTATTAGTTAGCATTTAGTTTGGTTTTATTTCACGGTTTAATTGCATCCGCTCTATAGTTTTACAAAATGAATATAAATCGTTTACTATTGTAAACTTACCTTATCAAACAATGGGTTTGTACTTGATAGTCGGATCATTATATCACCGTATTGCACGCCATTACGCCTATTGAACAAAAAGAAAAGAGAGAGAAAACATTGGTGTCTTTTGTACCTTAGAATTTGCATACTAAAAACTGTTCAGCGGCTTTGTCTTTCATTGTTGCTCTCAGAGCATGCGCATGGTTTCTTTTTATAAAAGCACTTGAAATATTCACTTACGCTAAAGTACCATTCCCTGTGAATGTTTGGAAATCACTGGGGAAAAAGAAGGTTACACAAATAAACAACTAAATTAACGATAGAGGATGGATGGATGGATGGATGGATGGATGGATGGATGGGTACGTCTGCGGAGTGGTGGAGTGGTGGTAGCATCATAAAGTATGCAAAGGGATGGCAAGTTGAGTAGAGGGGTCGGCAATAGATTTATTGCCAGTTTTTTCTACCCAACTACTCATCCATCTATCTTCTCTACCTTTCAACTAGAACTTGAGTTAGTAGTTTGAGTTGAGTAATATAATTAAAAAATAAAAATAAAAAGTTTGGACACGAGTTACTTGAATTTGATAGCAGTATCATGATATTCTAACACCATGCACTTTTGTATTATAATTATTCAAATGACGTGGCTGCAAGTCATACCTTTTCTCGTCATCATCTGTCGCTCCCCAATTATTACAAGGATCCACCCACATTGGATTTGATCTATCGATAAAAGGACATCAAAAAAACATTAATTTAATGAGTTAGCCCTTTGGGTCTATCCCTTTAGTCTATCCCTTTTGTCTCCGGCAGAGCCAATTAAAACGATTTATAAATACGAAGGTAAAGTTGTTCTAAACTTGAATTTTGAACATTGTCCACAATAAAGGCTATATTGTTCTTTTAACCAGAACTGTTATCTTGTGAAATTTTGATCTGAATTTTTTCAAAAGATTTTTTTTTGTTGCCATTTTCCTCTTGTGGCATCCCTTTTATTTTTCTCAGCGCTAGTGGGAGTTTCAGCTAAAAAAATCCAACATTATTATGTAAAAGAGCCTAACTGTAATTCTTTTTTCTTACCCTGTAGTATCGTACAAATTGGTATTTGGCAAAGCAGAAAGCGAGCTGCCAGGAGATGGCTGTGTGCTACCTGTGAACATTAAATATTTTGAGAGAAATTAGTTGACTAGATATATCGATGGATCTTTGACCCACATCTCCAATGCTGGGTGTTTGAACCAGAACTGGCCTTTGATAACCGATGCTTAAGTATCCAATATGTATACATTCAGCACGTCAAATAAATCAGTCAGAATTCTATACAACAGTTTTTTTTAAAGATAAAAAGAGGAAACCCTAGACTGAGGTTTGGCAATAATTACAGCTTGTTTAAAACTAAAGCCTTTGACAAACGCTCCCAACAATTAGCAAACATTTGATCCAACATATTTGACCCAGCATTTGACCCAGCATTTGAACCCAACATTTGACCCAACATTTGACACAACATTTGACCCAACATTTGGTTCAACATTTGACCCAACATTTGACCCAATATTTGACCCAACATTTGGCCCAACATTTGGCCCAACATTTGGCCCAACATTTGATCCAACATTTGACCCAACATTTGGTTCAACATTTGGCCCAACATTTGACCCAACATTTAACCCAACATTTGGTTCAACATTTGGCACAACATTTGACCCAACATTTGACCCGACATTGGACCCAACATTTTACCCAACATTTTACCCAACATTTGAACCCAACATTTGAACCCAACATTTGAACCCAATATTTGATCCAACATTTGATCCAACATTTGAACCCAACATTTGAACCCAACATATGACCCAACATGTGACCCAACATGTGACCCAACATTATCCTCATATGGACGCCTCTCAAGAGGCTCTTAAAAATCATTTTGGCAATAAACAGGCTGGGCACAAGAAAACAAAACCATAATTGAGTTGAGTTGAGTTGCGCTGTGGTTACTATGGTTTTTATGCCCAATTAAAAGTTAATCAGAAATGGGTCCTGTGAGGAAAGTTTATGAATGTTTATATAATTAAAATTATTTTGTTGAAAGATCATCACATGGCTTTTCAGTGAAAGGCAATAATGTAAAAATTACATTCAAGTGTAGCGTTAAAGGATCTACGTATAGAGTTTTCGTTTGTTTGTTCGTTTGTTTTTGTTTGTTTCCTCCCATCCTCAACTTTTATTCTTCCGTGCAAAGCAATTATGCTACGATGACTAAGAATCGCAAAGTCATTTTCATTTACCTCCATAACTTGCAGCCGTTGCAGCCCGTAGTTTTCGTTTTTGTCTAAAAATAATAAGAAAGAAAAAAGCATTAGCATGAACTGTTGTAACAGTGTCAGATTGCAGCACTTTAAAAGAAAGATGGCTTTCTTAAGAGATATACAAATTTTAATAGTGTTCTGAATCAATAAGCACGAAATAGGGAAAAATAATCAGCCAAATAAGCTGCACAGGTGGTCTTCTTATAAGTCGAACAACGTTTTATTTCGTTCATGTTATTACTATTTTTTTCCATAAAAGAGAAAGACATTTAAAGAAATACGTCTGAGATAAATAGTTTGTGTCAGGGTAAAGGATACACCACTAGGTTTTTACAGTGAACAGTAACATGACAGTATTAGTAACTCTGTGAGCAGCTTAAAACGAAGCAAGTGTCAACCTAAGGAAACTGAAAAATTATGAAAACTCAACAACGTCACGAGTTCAACAAACCACTCCAAATAGGCATGTTGTTACAAAATAAAGTATTAATAAAATGGGCCTGCAATATATTGCAATTAAGCGGAATTTTCTATCTAAACATGCGCCATTCACGAATCAGGAATGAAGGGGAGTTCATAAAGTTCTAAAAATGAAGTTCGGGTTAATAATGTATTCACCTAAGGGCTACTAATTAATAATTTATTCATTCAAGTCCGACAATCTTTTATTGGTGCCTTTAGATGTAAGTGATTTGTCAGTGTTGATTAGGTTTGTTAGAATTAAGTGCATATAAGTTTCAAACTGGGCACTTTATTTCATTTTATTTCATTTATTTTTTTTGTGTGTGTGGAACGAAAACAAAAACCTAAACGAAGCTAGAGAGGAATTTATTTTTTTACAATTTCTTTTAAGATAGGACATTGAATTCCTAGATGTTCCAGAAACAAACGGGATTCAATTCAATTGAATTGATCGACTGCAATTTGTTGGGTGCAGCTGTGAATTTTAGATTAAACAGGCCTAAGAATAACACACCTTTGATGCACCTTCCAAAAATATAAATTACTAAAAGCAATTCATAATTGACATTCAAAAGAAAAAATACAATTTAAGAAAAGGAAAAAAAAAAACAAAAATAAAATTGTTAAGAAGAAAATAAAAGCAACAAATAAAAGGGAAAAAAGAAAGATGGAAAGTAAAAGAAAAAAATCCGAAACAAAATAAAAACATCAACTTAAACATCAAGATAAAAAGCATTTACAAGAAAAAATAAAATAAATACAAAAAGTAAGCAAAGAATGAAGAGAGATGCGTGAATAGACTCATTATCGAGTTCCAAATTACCGCTATCTTCCTTGATTACAGACTCATGTACTCAGGGACAGCCTCGTATTTGTGTCTAAATATTCACAAATACCAACGGTAAAGTAAAGAATGCACAACTTCAACAATACAAGCACTTCGAAATTCTACGGATCTTCGCTGGAACACATGAATATTCCGCACAAAATCGAGGCTAAGTCTGAGCAACAGACTGGACTCGAAACTGGAGTATTTGAATCATTTTAATATATATATTTACTAAAGCTTTTATTATTTGTCTTTTAACTTGTTTAGAAATCACGTTTTATTTAAGTATGACGTTAGCATTTTATTTGTCAAGTGCATTTTTACGAATATAGTGTATCTTTGTTTTATCCGTTTGAAGAAAATGCGTGGAACTATGTTACTCTGTAGCCAATACTCTTGATATCAAAATGGGTGGAAAGTACTTTAGATATTTAGACTTCGATAGATAGGTTTAAAAATGTTAGACTTCATGATAATGACATACATCTCTACAAGAATATTCATTTTTTCATTAAGTAATTAGTAATAATTTTTGTTTAGATTTTTACATGAAGCAAGATCATTCTACGATTATAAATACGCTTGAAGACTTTAGTTAAGATTTAAAATAACTCGTTACAGAAGCCTTTCCGGTTTTACCAGTTATTTCCATTTGAAGAATGTTATACACTTGTTTCAATAAAGTTAGTCACCAAAAAACCTAGAAAGCTGAGATCACTGAGGATCATGGGAAGCTTTTAATATCAAACAAGTAAAGCTTTTGATACAATTTGCAGCTTGAGGATGCTCAGAAGAGGTGAGACTGTAACTGGTAAAATATCTAAAATCCATCAACAGTTATCAAAGCGGTTGAAACATGTAAAATGTAACTACCTATGATCCTTGTTGGTCTCAGCTTTGTAGCTTTTCAGGTGACTAACTTTATTGAAATAAGTGTATGTAATGATGAATATTAAACTGCAGTCTATAGCCTTGTTTGGTCAACGACAATAAAATCCATCGACGATTTTCGTCGATTTTCCTTCCAAGTACCGTTTTCAAAATCAGCATTGAAATGTTTCTTTCTGATGTTATCATCGTGTATGTAGCCATTGTTAGTCCTTGCCTCGTTTTGTGAACGGTATGCTCCCCTGTGACTTAACGAGTACGCTGCCCGCATTTCGTCTCTCTCTATTTCATACCTAATTGATATATATGCAGGTATGTGGTGACATTGCAATCAGATCTACGTACGATGCACGTAAGGATAAAAGAAATGGTTTCAATGAAGGGAAGTGCGCCGACAACGCACACTCAATTGAAGTAATTCAGTAAACAGGCAGAGCAACGAAATCGCAAAACATTCCCTAAGTTCTGAAGTCATTGTAGGGCTATCAGATAAAACCAACTTTCTTTAGTTAGATATAGAAATGAATTTGATAAGAAAGCAAAGAGCCAAGTAAAGGTAAAAAAAAAAAATGAAACACAATTATTTTGCAATCGTGAGTAGTTGCTCCTTACCTTTTACGTAGAAGGCAAACGATACAAATAAAGATAATGATGATGATTAACAATAGGAGTGCTAGACCAATGGCAACTGCCAATTGTACGGGGAATGATGTTCCTTTTGTTTCGGGTACGTAAGGCTAAAGAAAAAGGAATGGAATCAGAAATGAAGATAAAATGATATATGAGCTGTTTTATAAAAATAAAGTTGAAAATACAACAAGAATTATGTAAGGCGTAAACGTAAGAAGTAGAAAAAAACAAACCTTTATCTCTTTGATTTTCCATTCATTGAAAAATGCCTTATTACTTGACAGCTTCTGATAGTTCTCATCTATTCTCCTGTTAGTAATTAAAAAAATCCACAAAATGGCAGCCACGAATAGAAAGATTTGCAAAGCAACTATGAATTACCTTATAACTTCATCCCTGTCGACAATCTTCTTAGTATTTGGGTCCACTGCATGGAAATATACAGCAGTCCTACAGATTGAAAATACATACGGATGACATCAACTGTTATCTGGTATGGTAAAAGGTCGTTGTCTTACCAAGATAAACAGTGGATGGGTAAGAATGGCATCAACTGTTATGGATGGCATCCGCTGTTTTCTGGTATGGAAAGGTCTTTACCTTACCAAGATAACGTGGCTGGGTAGGAATGGCATCCACTGTTATGGATGGCATGCACTGTTATCTGGTATGGTAAAAGGTCGTTGCCTTACCAAGATAACAGTGGATGGGTAGGAATGGCATCCACTGTTATGGATGGCATCCACTGTTTTCTGGTATGGTAAAAGGTCGTTGTCTTACCAAGATAACAGTGGATGGGTATATGATTATTATATGATAACACTATAAATGTATAAGAATACACTAACCTGCTGTAGTCGTATTTTCCATCTTCTTTATAGAAGTTAATATCATCAATGTTGATGATTAATCCAGTAATGTTTTGAAGCACCCTTAAAAACATCAAGTACATTTCAGTGCTCTTACTCTCAGCTGAACTAGAAATTAATGCTTTCCAAGACGAATTAAAAATGTAAAAAATCTGTTCTGTCGTTAGGTTTTAATTTTTCTTATTTTTTTGTATTTGGATGAGCGAGTGTTTGAGAATAAACTTTCTTTATTTCATGAAACTAACCGACGTTAAACCTATTGAGTTTGAGTTTGATATGTTGAACTTCATCATACGAGACACGATGTGGCGGCTCCCTGTTCCTCTGTTGCCGCAGTCGCAAACCCCTCTCTCCCTTCAGTATTTTATTAATTCGAGATTTTCCTACGCTACCTCTTCAAAAATTTCCCCCAAGTTAATCCAAGAATTAAAAACAAAATATATTTTACTAATAATCCATGTGTCTTTTATCGATACTGATCTTTCCCTTTACCTTATAAATTCATCTTTATTGTTTCTGACATCATCAGGACTTCTACCAGAAATGAGAACAGCGCGTTCATAGTCGACGAGTACGTAGATCTATTGAAGGAAGGGCAAGGAATGGCGTTAGTCTCATCATCGTCTTTCTCCTCATTATCGTGATGATTGTCATCATTGTCATCATCATCATGATCATGACAATGTTCATCTGATCATCGACATCATCGCCGCCAAGACCACCACTACAATGATCATCATGAAGATCTTCACAGCTATATCAGATCAACATCTTAATCTTATTCTGACATTATCCTAGTTATCTAGTATATTCACACACTGAACCTCTTGATATTCTTTCTTGCATAGTCTTCAAAAGACTGAAACTATTAGACTCTTAGCAAATGGTCTTAAGAGAGAATTCTTTTCGTAGAATTCAAGCAGTAAGCGCCAAAAACTATTTCCTTGAAGAAAGGCTGTTGTACAAGGCTAACATCTTGTTATTCAGAAAGTTTAACTTGTTTGGAATTGGAGATCACCGATGAAAATGGAATCAAAGTGTGTAACCCAAAGCAAAAACTTTTCATTTGCTTATTTCCCAGGAGGTCATGGTTTCGATTCCCGTTGAAGCCTGAAATAATTTTTTCAGGTCTTTCTTTACAGCGTTCGCTTAGATCGCTCATTCACTGTGATGATCAACACATCTATCATATATTTTATATAAAAAAGCCTGAAAAAAGCAACATTCTAACACATATGCAACAAAACGTCTTTGTACAATTGAAAATACCGCTTGAAACAGACATTTCATCATAGTACTTCAGTTTCTGTTTAAAAAAGGTTTTGAGTGTTAACCCAAAACGAAAATTGGGATCAAAACTCATAAAAAGTCTAGTTTTTGGCGTTTTTTTGCCATTATTGCTCATTGTTGAAAAACATTTCCTCTTAATACTTGATCGTCTCATATTCAGAAATCCTAAGGGTTTTCACGCAATGCTTGACTCAGCGTTGCTTAACGCAGGTCATAATCAAAAAAAGTGCGCATGCATTTTGTTTGTTTCTCAAATTCATTCTAAAGGCTAAATACTTCACCTTAACAGTAGCGGTGTCGTAACGATATGGATCTATCCCCAAGTTATCCTTAGATGTAACGTTAAGTACGTATTCTTTGCCGCGTTGACCAGCAAACGAATCTGCAGCCTTAATCCATCCAGTCTCATTATCGATGGTGAACTTCTTTGAGTCTTCAGTTGTTGTCGAGAAGTCATAGCTAATGCGACCACCGTTGCCAACATCTGCATCGTTAGCCTTCAGCAATAAGAAACATACTCAAGTGTCAGGAAAAATATTTGGTATCGTATGGTTGGACTTTTTGCAACTTCAGTTATCAAGTAAAAAAAATCCATTTATTCATTTCTGTTCTTGGCTTGACAGTTTTTATTTCAGGACTTCTAGATCTGCTTTTTATCCTATCCTTCCAATACATTAAAAGTTGCGAAAGGACATCTCATTGAAATTATTCAATGCCAGATTTATTCAGTTACAACTTAATGCAAAACGTACATGATTAAACCACCGTTGATGCCTTATTGGAGAAGTATCCAGTAGAAAAAGAAAAGGGGATTTTTGCAATTTAGAAGGATTTATTGTTAACTTATGACAGTGATAGTGAGGTATTCTACCAGAATTGTTTTGAGCAAACTTACAATTACACGAATGATGTTGTCTCCGTGAGGAATGTCTTCAGGAATTCCTATGATTAAAAGAAAGGTTATCAAAAATCGGCATGTAAGTGGAGAGTTGCAGTTGTAGAGTAGGGTATTGGATGTTCTTTGAGTATAAGTTTATACTTGTTATGAATTAGCGTGAGCATCAACGATATACGCAAATTCCGGGAAAAGTCTTCGTGAGAAATAGAGAATTTTTTGCGTGATGATTAGGAGGTTTGGTGATGTTTCAGGAGTTGCAGCACGCGTTCCATCATGGGGCTGTTTTAGGTGACGCTTCAATACTTATCTACGACGTCTTTTTCGCTTCCTGATAGTAAAAAATGATAGGAAACCTTGGATCGTCGATCGTGATAATTTACAAATTTCTTTGTTTGTTGATGCATAAAATGTCAACTTGTTGCCCCATAATGCCGATGCATTTCTACAACTGCGAGTATGCTGCTAATGCCATGGAACACTAACTAAAGCGTGCTCATCATTCAAATCAATGCATGTTACTTTATAAATGTGTTAGTTAAAAGCTTGTTTGTTTACCTCCTGAGTAAACCTTTTTGGTGAATATTGGCCCGTTATCGTTTTCATCAGCAATTTCCACCACAACGCGCTGGATTGTTGGATCATCTGAAAGATACAAGAGAAAGTGAGAACCAAGCTTTTTTTTTCAAAAAAAGGTGAGTGAAAGTAAGAAAGTTTTACACTATTGTCTGCGTATCCTGCTTGCAAAGGTCTTTTTCTGTCCTCAGCATAATCTCTGTTTAAGGAGTAGTGTCTGTGAGGATATTGGAAAAAAAATCTTCACCATGTCACAGCCGCAATGTGGGATGACTAACACGAAAGGCTGCTTCTAATATATCTATCGTTGATGTTAAGTCATTATATTATTAAGTCATTCTCATATATTTTTGTACAATGTTATGAATACGTATTTATTTGATGATGGACATACTTGGTAAGGGAGAATAAGTTGCGTTTGTTTCACTGACGCTTCTTCTCTTCCTTGCACTCAGTAAAGATGAGGAATCAAGCTAAAAAAAAAAAAAACATGATAAACAAAAAACTCAAAAAATTCAAAATAATCGGAGTTTCCGTACTACTCTTGTTATTGCTACCATCAAGTATTTAACTATTACATAGTGATTATCATCAGATTAGAATCAGGTTAAAAGCGGATAACGTCAATTGTGTGAAACGATCGTACCAATATGAATTTTTTCTAGGGCATGCTCCTGGCCCTTATACGTTACATAGTCGCGATTATGTGAATTGGCTTGGAATTGTGGGTGGTTTTGTATTTTGTAACAGTTTGGTTGACGCGAAGGACCGATAGTTGAGTCTCATAGATTAAGCTCCCAATTTTTTTCATTAAGTACTGTTTTGCATCCCAACCTTGTAGTTTGATGCCCGTATTAACCGAGCATGCTGAAGAATGGTCTTGTTCTCCTCGCGGATCCTGTAACGTGCTAATAATTAAAAAACAGGTATCACTGTCTAGTGGTTTTGTTTTATTTCAGGCTTTAGCGACAAAGAGTGATTGGCCCTTCTACCATATTTATATAGGAGGGCCAGCTTAAACGTTCGCGCAAATCGTTCAACATGAAGATTATAAAAGCAATATAAAACGGCCTTGCTTCTTGTAGACTAAGCGCGCTCCCCGATCCCCGCGTAAGCGTGCGTCTCTCTCGTGCTCGAAAGTTCCATCGTGTTATTTTCACAGCCCCCCCACACCGAATATAAGGGCCCCATATAATATATAGTCGCTTGATGTTACAGAAACCCGGCGATATGCTGCGGTTCTTTAAATCGGCAAGTGATTGTAATTATATGAGATGAAACATTTTACGTATTATCACTTACTCTGGTTTCTTAGTTGTTACTGATTCCATTTTGTTTCGTTAACATCAAAGACATTCACCTACCGCTACTCCCTGTTCAGAGTTGGGTTGTTGCATGGTCAACATCAGTAAACAGATTAACGCGGTGATTGCTTGTGCTGACCTTTTTTTTCAGACAATTTGAGTAATGGATCTACAAGACAACTTACCACTAATATGAGTAGTAAACACGGTCAGAGTCAGATTGCTCTGAGTAAATGGCTCAATTGTACCGACACTGGTCTACCAACGGGAAGATTCTCACCCACAGATAAAGTGGCACTAGGCTAGAAATTGTGATTAAAAATATATCTATATATATTAAAACGAAACTATTTTATCAATAATTTTTAGGTTGTATTTACACTTCTTTATTACAGAGCGATCATTCTATAAATTGTTTTAAGCCTGTGTTGCTCTGCTATTGTTGTTCGAGGAAGAAGGAGAGCCGAGGGCCAATGGTAGGCCAACAGAAAAGACAGCGGAGCAATACAGGACATCTTGATATAAATAGATTTACCCCCCCCCCCCTTTGAGAAAGCGGCCAGGTTGATTAAGGTATGCTCACTAACACTGGTGAATTTTTCCTTGGTTAACTTTAAGTTACTCTTCACCAATTCTTTGATTTGTATACGAGCTGTCAAGAAACTAAATATCAGAAGTAATAACGATGGCAACTTTCTTTACCGAGCTAACAACTTGAGAAAACGATAGGCGAGGGCAAAATGATTAGATGGATGGTTGGGGGGGGGGGGGGGTGTTGGGGGGGAGGTGGGGAGGGGGAGGAGAGGAGCAAGGGAGGGCGGGGATTCAATATGGCATAGAAGAAAAATGAGAATGAAGCAAACGAAAAAAAACATACCTTATATGAAGCAGTAGAGTAGTTCATGGTCAACCGTTCTTTAGTGTTTCCAACTCGCCACTCGTTTATTCACAGTGCAAATTCGCCCACTTGGTACACTAATGAGTTGAAAGATCAATGTACGCGTTGCTTCCTCGTCCTGTCTTTAGCGTTGGTTTACAATAGTAATGAATGTGAGCCAGCTGTTGATATTCTGTAGCAATTAAACTGAACATGTTAGCGCAAGAGGAAATAAATCAAAGAGAAGGAATCTCAGTTATTCCTGCTGTTACCTTCATGGGTACCGTGCGATGTATTTTTAGAATCAGTTAGCCATCGTTTGTTTTTAGCACAGTGTATAACCGGCTGTTTGATTATTTGGGGAAAGACGAAAAACAAACATGAAACCAAATTCTAAAATAGCATCAGTTATAGGTGAATCTAAAACATCCGTAGAAAGATGATGGCGGTGAGACCCACGCACACACTC
>NW_028292569.1:31961216-31976216 GCF_029948245.1 Actinia tenebrosa
GCAGGGGGGCACGAACGTTTTCCGATCTCATCTACATCGGGTACTGGTGCTCGAGCGAGAAACGGCCTTTAGCTCGGAAGTTTGCATGGTAGAATGGCGCGACGGCTAATTCTTACATTTTCCGAATGACTTCCTTCTCATTTACTTCATTCCTCGATTTCTTCGTTGCATTGACTTTCCCCTACTTTCCCCTCACTTCACTTCCAAATCATATTAGTTGGAAGGAATAATATCCCAATATAATTAGAAAATTACTTGAACGTGGTTCATAAGCACCGGGGGAGGGGGTCTGGGGGGGGGGGGGGGGGGAGATTTAAAAGTTAATACAGTAAAAATCCTCCAAAATTCTTCTCAAAATATTCCAAATGAGATGGTGATGTAGCCTCGTAGGGGACTTCGTCCTGTCCTAATTGCTGTATCACCCATCACCTGGCAAATGCTTTGTCAAACAATTTATTCCTCGGCAAAGACACGTAATTTTGCCCTTGAATGCATGCAAGTGACACGCAACGTCGAAGGGACCCTCGAAGTCATCACGACTACTAATAAAAACTCTATAGAAAACCTGCTTGTACGGGCTTGTACGATTTTGTAGTATGACCCAAAGAAAATAGGTGGTTTTCAGTTGGACTACAGTTGGAACAGGTTATGAAAAATTTTCAGATTTTCACATAAACGTGAAATCTTTTTCCCCACAATCGGGCCCAGATTTATTGACCTTTGTTTTATGTACATTTTGATATAAAAGTCATGTCACCACTGTCCGACCTTCGTCATCAAAATTTAACTCTATCACGTCTACTACAATTTAACAAGAATTTTCTTTTGCTAAAAAGCTTCAGAAAGTTCTTCCTTTTATCGATATTTCAAATATTCTACTTTACTGTGTATTATCATCTGGAGAAATCAGGGGAAAAACACCGAACGTGACATTATCACGGGATCAGCTAGTGATTCTCACGTGCCAACACGACGGTTGGCCAATAAATTAAACACATACCCTTTGAGTTCATGCGAGTGGATCATACTTTAGAAGTGAAAAGCGCAGTTAGTTATTCTGCTCTGAGGATCCGAAGAAAACACCCTGAAAAATCTAAAAGCTATTTTAAATCCTTCGATTTGAAGCAATCTTTTCATACAAACAAAACAAGGAATCCATTAAGGTTTGTTATTTTTTGTTTTAACGTTCTCTACTAGCTACATTTAGGTCCTAACTTATAAGCTTTGAATATCGTCTTTCTCTCAACATTGTTAGTATTATTTTTCCCATTTTATAAAGCTTACGTTTGTGAGATTTATTGTAGACCCACCAGAGTAGTAAAATAAGTCCACATTTTTCGAAATTAGTTTAAGATTCTGCTCGTGTGTGTCGATATTTGATGCCTCGTTGCGTTACAATGTTTTGATATCAACTAGTCAACAGAATAAAGTCTACTTGTTTGAGGTCTTTTTAACAAGAAGCTGTTATTAGGCGATAGTTCAGAATAATAAGCTTATATTTTCTCATATACTTTTCACAGAGAAGACAAATAGCGAAAAGATGGTCAATACTGTTGCAAACCGAAGGCATCAGTCAAATCCGCCCCCAAAGCCGTTCAAGCTGTTGAATCAAACGGCGACGTAGGAAAGTCATCAAAGGAAATACACGAAGCCAAAGTCCAAGATACTGAAAAAGTCAGCTTCGAAGTGATGGGTATTCCCCAAATCACAACACTCGAAGGGTTTTTGGAAATGCACATTTGCTAAAGGACTTCCAAAAGTCTTCCATAAAAATTAGGAATGGAATGGAATGGATTCAGGAGTTCCGGACTTTCAAAATCTAGCAGTTGAAACATCAGAGACTATCAATCTTGATTTATGCACTGAACAAGGAAGATTTCCAATCACCTTTATTTGTAAATAGAAAGAAAAGTTTTATAAGACAATCAATTTTATTCCATGCAGGCTATTTCAGTCCAGCAATTATGCTCACATGATAGAATGCTTTATTTAACCACTCATAAAGATGGGCTTTTATTTTCTAAATTGTATAAAATTTATAATAGCAGATATCAGAGTTCCACTAGATTGCTTTCAAACAGTTGTTTCATTTAATTAGGTCAGACATTTCATTATATTGACCCAAATATATCGACCCCTTCACATTTCCCTTGGCCATCTTAAAAGGTAGCCTTGCCTTTGCATTTAAGTGAGAAGAATAGTGAGCTTGCAGTGATATAGATGTGAAGAAGGTCTCTATCATTGCAAGCTCACTTATCATTTCACTTCAATGCAAAGTCACAGCTACCTTTCAAGATGGCGCAGGGAACTGTGAAAGGGACTATTGTTTGAAGGCAATAGAGGATAAACTCTAATATCTGCTTTCAAGATTGATATATAGAGAGAGAGAGTAGACCCTCCCTATAGGGGGAAGGGTTGCAAAGCAATTGTACATAGGCTAAAATATAAGTTATCTGTACAAACCCTTGTCATTCGTAAATAGTTCATAGTAAATAGTTAATTTTAGGAGTTGTATAGAATTAGAATAAATAAATAGTTAAATTTTAATTGTATTTGTTTCCCTTCCTGCTTTGCCACATCTCTTTCCCTTTTTTCTATTTCTCTCCCCAACCCCTTCTCCTATTGAGGGCAAAACAATTGTCATCTCACAGGACCCGATTTAAGGGGGAGGGGTGGTGTTACCTGGTACCCACCACCTCTGGAAGTGAAATCTTAGATTTGTCCCCAAATATCTCCAAAACTAAAAGCCAAATCACAGAAATGAATGGACTGTCTGTCTGAATGTATGCTAAAAACATATTTGTGTATAGAAATTGCCACTACAGACCCCCAGTATCGAGCATTTAAACAGGTCTCTGAGGGGGGAGGAGGTATATACCGGTACCCACCACCTTAATTCGTAAAATCGGGTCCCAATTTTGGACCATTGCTTTGACCTCTCCCCTAATATAACTTTCTCTTATTCGCCCGTTTCGAATCGAATTCCATTGGCGCTTATTTTGACCAGCAACGCGCCAATTACTAGTATAACTGCGGTAGATTGCATCTTGTTGAATTTATTTTTGTTTTTACGTCTTTAAACGTTAGTGTTTTCATTTTTTAAACGATTTTATAACAGGATTAGCCGTGACAAGGCGCGCGTCTTTTGCTATAAGAATCACAGTGAGCCCGGCTGTACATGAACAAATAGATCAACAAAATACTCTGGGTTTCCTGTGTTGAAATTCGAAATTGTACTACCAGTAACTTGATAGCAAATTAACGTGACGTATTAGTGTAACGCACGCCTAACTCATACGTGGAAAGACCGAGACTGAACGTCTTATACACGCTTTTGTATCGTCAAAACTTGACCACTGTAATAGTATTCTTTATGGTCTTCCTGACTACCAAATCAAGAAACTACAGAGGATCCAAAATACTGCTGCAAGGATTGTCACAAGAACGAAAACTACTGAACACATCAGCCCAGTTCTACGAGAGCTCCACTGGCTACCGATTAAAGAGCGAATAATCTTCAAATTGTTGCTGATTACCTTCAAGGCTCTTCATGGTTCTGCTCCTGCTTATGTCTCCGCGCTCCTACAAGAACACAAGCCTGTACGCTCACTGAGATCATCTAAACAAAGCCTACTGTCTGTTCCTCGTACCTTCACTTCAAATTATGGCGACCGTGCTTTCTCAGTTGCTGGTCCTACACTATGGAACTCACTACCGGACACTATCAGGAAATCTGACAGCCTTCCCGAATTTAAGTCATTACTGAAAACTGTACTCTTTCAATCAGCCTACTTAATTTAAAACTTTTGAACCTGTTTGCTGGACTGAACTATTTATTATTTTTCGTTTTTATCTCCACAGCGCATTGAGGTAGCAGAATGCGCTATACAAGTACTGTTATTATTATTATTATACGTCACATTTGAATTTCAAGCTGCTCTCAAGTTACGTTTACGTTAATCTGCTAGTCTATCAAGTTACTGTTAATACGATTACCCTAAATTCGATATGTTATTAGCGTCTCAGGTTTCATATCTTAACACAAGAAACCTAGCCTGCGTGCAGCCGGACTTTTCTCTCAGTTAAAGGTCGGCTGCACGCAGGCTAACACGTATCCGGAATTTTTGTATACGCAAATTATTTTTGCGGATACGAAAATGTTTGCGTCCACATGCAGCGTATTCGAATCGTTTTCACCGTCCACACGTATCCGTTTTCGTAAAATTTGCGTATACGGACACCAAAATTTCCGGACACGTGTGGACTCAACCCGTATCCGTAAAAAAAAAAAAAATTGCGGATACAAAAATTTGCGGGTACGTGTGGGACGGGGACTAAAGAAACCCAGTTGTGTAACTGATTTTAATGAAATCTATATCAACTCATGAATATCAGTTACAGAACTCATGCATGAATATCAGTTACAGAATCATGAATATCAGTTTCAGAACTCATGAATATCAGTTACAGAATCATGAATATTAAAAGCTTTGAATTAGCCAATCAGTGTACTGCAATCAACACGTGAATATTACATCGGCCCCCGCACTCCCCTGGGAAATATTCAATGTCGCCCCCAACTTTAGATTGTTGACCCGTATTGGGATACACGCATGGCATCTTTAGAATTCTTTTTATTGAGTATTTGTTTCACTGGCCAAGTAAAACCACCGCCTCTATGTCACGGGATTAGTGACTTCTAGTGACCCTCTACCAGAAGGAGGGTATTTACTATTACAGGTATAGCTATAGCTATGTTCAGGTACTTTGACCGCCTTGTCGCCCTTCTTGTGAATAAAGACAGCACCTTTCTCAGGACAATACCTTGAAACTCCAAACAGATCTCTTTCTTTGACATAATAAATCTCTTTTATATCATCATGATCCTTTAAGCATTGCTCGTTCCAAAAGCACAATGATAGCGTAAAAATCCCAATATGGGTCTTGTCTTTGCAATCTGACTCGAGATTGTGGCCGATGTACAAAGATCCTCCAGGTTTGACGATTCGAAGCATTTCTTTCACAGCTTTGCATTGTTTCTCGGGACTTACGTAAGGAAAGGTGCCAAAAGTCATTGAATGATCATACGAAGCATCTTGGACGAAAGAGAGATCCTCAACTGTCCCTACTTTGAAGTTGTCCTTCATTTCAGGAAATATCTCTCTTGTAAACTTTATTGCCCCGGTACTGAGATCAAGACCGCCGGCTTTTACATTTTTGTAAGTTAGGTTAAAAGCCGAAAGAAATGCTCCACAGCCACAACCATTGTCAAAGATCGAGTGTCCGTCTTGAAAACCTAACTGTTCGCCAATCTTTTGAGTCCACTGTAAGTAATCTTCCATAGTGTAGCTTTTTCCCATGGCTAAACTCTTTCTTTTTTGCAGTAAGTATCGACGTAACTTTCCCATTTGTAAGACAATAATTTATTCTGTATCCAGCTTCCAACGTATTGCCTTTCAAACCAGCTATTTTTTACAAGTTTAACCTTGCGAAACAAGGACGCTTCTTGTAAATCAATACGAATTTGAATTCCAACAAAGAGCACCAATAAGCCAACAATTATATTCAGCAATACGCACCTTTTTGTACAAAAGCATATTCGCTTTCCTATCCTTTCCCTCATGTAAGCCATGTTGCTTACTTTTGCATTATAAGCAATACAGACTTTGCACCATCACGTGATGGCAGCCGTGACAGGAGACACTACAATAGAGTCTTTTTCCTCTGGGAAACTTAATTCTATCTCGTGTAAATCAGAATATTCCTGATTCAACGTTCCAGCTACTATGCTCAGCGGTCTTCCGCCACGCGAATATATAAACAGTGAGAAACTACGTTCTGTACCCAGTTGAGACGTATGTTCCTCTTCGGTAGCTTAATTTTACATGGCTAAACACGATCCAGAAGTACAAGTTCCGTACTCCCCGATGTCCCAGTGAATCTAATAGTTTTTATTTTTTTATTTTTTATTTTATTTAGCATTTGCCTCACATCAAATCTTTAAAAAAATGAAAAATATAAACAAATTACAAGCAGATGAGAGGTAAGGGATACCGTCACAGGTTTCCCCAATTACGACCGTCCCTTGAATAATATGACATTAGATTATTGAACATTAACTTAATTACAGGAGAAAATTGTTTTTGCTAATGAGCTTCATTTGATGCAGACAGTCTACTGCAGTCATCAATGTTGTAGGTTTCTCGTAGAGCCGTATACAAACACAGCGTTCTAGTACTTTGCCAAGTATGGACAGGAGAGAAATTGGACGGTAGTTTTCAGCAAGTTCCTTTGAATCTTTTTTGTGTATAGCGCAGCGCGCTCATTCTAAAAATAGCTTAAAGATTCGGACAAACATTGCATTCTGTTTAACCGCTACGAGGATTATACGAACCGATTTTATTTTTTACACTTAAAGTTACAATAATAACCCATGTAAACTAAGGTCAACTGCGATCGGCTGTGAAAATTATCTGCTGAAAGTAAACTTGTAAGTTTGTTTGTCCGAATTTCGCCTTTGTCTTCGTTTTTATGACGTCACGGCTGCGCTGCGCTATTGGAGTGACATCAGCCAGTTTCCATTCCGAAGGGAGTTTTCCCAAGAGTAAAGAAAGATTAAACCTATTGCAGATGCTAGGTGCAAATTTGTGAATCATCACCAGCGACTGATGTAAAGGCTTTCAAGCTCCTTGCGTTCAGCAAAACCAGTAAAACACAAACCAAGACCCCCACCACCAGTACAAGGAGAACTTGTGGTAATATTCTTGTTTTACTTAATTTGTCGGGTTTTTTTTATACTTGCCGAGTTTCGCTAATGTGCGTGGCAGGATTAGCTGTTTTATCAAGTTTTACGCTCAACTGTCCTTACGGTGGCAGTAATTTTCCCTTGGTTTGTACATTTTGTAGTTCTAATATTAATGTTTGCTAGTCAGTTGTTGGTCATAACCTTATGCTATATTTTGGTTGCCACTGTGCACTCCGTCACTTCTGGCTGATCGTCCAAAAATTTTGCCAGTTGTGTTTGGTCATAAACTCTTTGGCTCAGCGTTATTCATGGCTTTTTGTTAATGCATGTTTTTTGGTTTTGTTTTATTGTGCACTTCGTCACTTCTGGCTGTTCGTTCAAAATTTTTGCCAGTTGTGTTTGGTCATGAACTATTTGGCTCACCGTTATTCATGGCTTTTTGTCAATGCATATATGCTTTTTGGTTTTTGTTTTATTGTGCACTCCGTGGTTTTACTTTGTTCATACTTTTGGAACTGGTTTGCAACCCATCAATAGACACAAAAGAAAACAATGGAATTAAGGTCTACTAAAGTGTGTTAACCTAATATCTATTTCACGCTTTCACTCTAATGACTTCACTCTATCTTAACTGGTGAGTAAAAATATCCTTTAAATTTTGAACAATATCCCAGCAATAGAGTCTTCACTCTTATTTCAACTCCTGATATTTGAATGCGAGGGATCTGTGTTATTCTTGGTTTGGACGTTACGTTACCAATGTCTAGTGTCTTACACTCTCTTGGGATCGAATGGCTTGATGAGTCGAGATATACTTGTTTCCAGCAGAGCGGTGAATTTTGTTTTAGCCAATCACAGCGCGTTTAGCTGTTTTGCCGCCGGCTCTTATTCCCAGGCCACTGTAACCCAAATTTGGCGTATTTTTCCGTTTTCTTTTGACTGAAATACAATATACATGCCTACAAGAAGCAGAAATATGGAAAGGAAAAATAAAAACAATTTCACTTACCGCCAGGTTTGCTTCTTTCTTTAAACGGGCTGGTTATTTTGTCTGATCATGCTTTGCGCGACGCGTTCACCTTCTGGTTTTCTTTTTTCTTTCTTTTTTTTTTTTGTTTTCTTTTTTTCTTTTTTTTTCAATTGGGGAAGAGGAGGGGAGGGGCAGAGAAAAGGAGTCTCGTACTAAAACCTTTGTGCGTGACCAGCGAAGAACTGATGTCGGAAGTGGCCTATTTCTAAATATTCTCTTGAGATCGTTTTTCAAGCAGTTCCATAAACTCGCAGCACGTGTCTTATCCGGCATCTATCACGTGAGCAAGTGTTAGCTAGCAGAGCTAGAAGCCCTTTGTCTCTCCAAGGGCACTAGGACACCGAATGTGGTTGGATTTCTATATTTTTTTCTTTCCCTTTCGATTATTTGAATTAAATTAACGTTATACTTGTTTATTTATCTTGTGTCCGTGTTCCTTCGTCCGCTGTTATAATGCAGACGTTTTCATTCCAAAGGTCAAACGGTTTGAATAGCCTATGAGCGTTACTTCTTTAACGGCCGTTCCGTACTTGACTCTGTTTGTACTATACCAACAACAACGCGACCGCGTGATGCTCCTTACGTCAGTAATATTCAACCGTCCAGAGTTAATATGGTTAATCAAATTCACCTTACAGATACGAATTCGAAAATGCGAACATGTCAAATTATACGAAGGAAAAGCATGTACAATAAAATATTGTTTCAGTTTTTGCAAACATGCTTAAAAATATTTAAAAATGCGCGCCCTTGAGTAGCACACGTGCACTAGTTCACCCGTCACGGCTCGCCTATTTCTTTGAATAATTAGACTTAGGCAACCCGTAGCACAAAGTTAGTAATTAGTTAGCTAGCTATCTATTTCACGGGTATATTATTTGCACTCTACGAAATATCGTAAGAAATTCCTTTATTGTAACCCTTTGAGTAAAAAGTGTGTGGTAATAGCGTGCTGTCGTTGATCGATGGTACATGGCTATAACTACTGTACTGTTAATCTGGTAGTCACGTCTTAGGGTTCGAATTACTAGCGTTCGGGTCCGAGTGTGGGCCGAGGGAGATCGTGTTACCCCTGTCTAGGCTCGACAGTGGTTCGTACACTAGCGTTGGTGCTGCATCTGTCATCGCTGTGTAAACACACTGCCACCCCACCTTTCAAAATAATTGGATTAAGCGAGCAGACGAGAGAACAATGGCAAGCAGGCTAGTAGCCTACCCCCGGGGCTCTATATGGAACTTAAGGTGAATTTGATTAACCATATTAACTCTGGACGGTTGAATATTACTGACGTAAGGAGCATCACGCGGTCGCGTTGTTGTTGGTATAGTACAAACAGAGTCAAGTACGGAACGGCCGTTAAAGAAGTAACGCTCATAGGCTATTCAAACCGTTTGACCTTTGGAATGAAAACGTCTGCATTATAACAGCGGACGAAGGAACACGGACACAAGATAAATAAACAAGTATAACGTTAATTTAATTCAAATAATCGAAAGGGAAAGAAAAAAATATAGAAATCCAACCACATTCGATGTCCTAGTGCCCTTGGTCTCTCCAGTCACAGCACAGGTAGCCCAAGCTTGGTTTCTGTGGTGTCCTGTTATAAGGAAATGTATGGGGATTCATCAAATATTTCAATAAAATCATCAAAACGTGAAATAAAGCCTCGAAATTTTACCCTATCATTGAGAAATAGCACTTCTTTCGCTCTGCGTGGTTATTTTTTGAATTTAGCCCATTTTAAAAAATCCTTAAAACGGGCTATATTCAAAAAATAACCACGCAGAGCGAAAGGAGTGCTATTTTTCAATGATCGGGTAAAATTTCGAGGCTTTATTTCACGTTTTGATGACTTTATTGAAATTTTTGATGAATCCCCATACATTTCCTTATAACAGGACACCACAGAAACCAAGCTTGGGCTACCTGTGGTCACAGAGTTAAAATCCCCGCTATGGTATGTCCCGCTTATTGAAGTGCGCGTTTAGTAACATTCATACAGAATATTGCCTTCTTTCACTAACATCGTTGGACTGCTTTATTTAATAAATCATTTGTTAGAGTGCACGCACTAAACCCGTGAATAATATTTAGTACTAATTAGTAGTAATTTATACAGAATCCTTTGTTTCCTATTGTTTGATCATCACTATTTAGTACTAAAAATTAGTATTTGTTTCACGGGTTTAGTGTGAACACTTTATATACTATATAACTACCAGTAGAAAAGGGTTAGAAAAGCAACTTTTGGCTACAGTTGTGATGAAACACAATGACAAGCCGTTTGCACTACATCTCAAACACAAAATCCAAGGAGTTTTCAAGGACAAAAATTACGATTTTCAAGACCATTTTGTTTGTGAATTTTTTACTTAACAATTCATAGAGACCAAAAACATTATCTTAAAGACTTTATTTTGGCAATGACTCATATAAAGTCGGGGATTTCCAATACTAGTGAGGGGAAGAGGCCACTCCCTACCAAAAAAAATTATCCCTTCAAAACACATGCTGATTTCATATACCCAATGGAGAGGGAATTTAAAATTAGTCAGGATTTCCAATACTAGTGACAGGAAGAGGCCAATCCCTACCAAAAAATATCCCTCCATCCCCCTCCCTTCAAACACATGAAGTTGGCGAGGGAATTTGAATTAGTCAAGATTTCCGATACCAGCAAGGGGAAGAGGGCTACACCCTGCTACAAAAAATCAACTCTTCATCCCATCCCTTCCCCCCACCAAAAAAAACATGCAGATTTTATATACCCAATCGGAAGGGAGGTCGTAGGGTCAAAGATACTCTAGAACTCATTCTTGAAATACTCTATATAACATAATACAGCTGTACATAAAAGTTAAGGTTTTCTTTATGCTTTATATATTATTTGATCTACTAATTTTAAGCTTAATTTTATCGTTCCTAAAATCTAATTCAGTCAATGAGTAGAACTAATAATAAATTAATAATAACAATAATAATAGCGCTTGATGTTTCATTGTTTCCTTTACCCTATATTCTGAGGCTTTGCGCACTTACATTTTCAGTCCTCAAGACTCATTTACTCAGGGTTAACCTCATTTCAGTGTCAAAATATTCACAAATACCAATAGTATTTTTGACTGTTACTAAAAATAGACTTGTAAAGACTTGTGGGATAGAAATGAAGACAAACATTGCAAATAATGGCATTGAATACATGGAAAAGAATGATTTCAGTTGAAAAACCAAAGTTCTTCCATGAATTGCAAACAACAAGACTTACAAAACAACAACAAGGGAGGGGGGTATGGATAATTTCTGGAACTACACATTATAATAATTCAGATAATACCTCTGTTAATTTGAAAATGTGAAATTTCATTTCTTTCTTATATAAATGATGTGTTGAAATGCACTGTATTTAAATTTAAACTATGAAACCATAAACTTTTGATTCATACAGGTATTAGCCCATTTAGCTTACTGGCAAGAATTCAAGAGATTGATGGATCGACAGATATTGTATTTGCAGGGCAAAATCATTCCATGGAGGCTGTAGGAAGGAGGATGAATGTCTCTCTTTCATAAGGTCAAAAAGATTAATTCCCAATTTTTAAAACAAATGATATCATTAAAAATCCCAAATTCCCTCAATAACCTACCCCAATAATTAAGGTGTTCCCTAATTGAATGAAAAAAAATCTTGTTCCCAAACTTTTACACTCACATCTCACCCTTTCTCCCACCTCAAAGGAATAAGTCCCTCAAATCAGAAGTTTATGGCTCAAACTCAGGTTAGCTTTTAATTTTGGGCCAGAGCCACATCAATGCTAATGCTGCTGGAATAACAATACAGACGACAACTACTACTGCTACAAATCCCTTCCATCCTATGCCATAAACATTCCCTAAGTCTCTCTTTTCTGCCTGCATTTTTAGAGGACGTATACAAGTCACTGTAAGTGTTCTTGCAACTTCGTCCAGATTTGCTTTTCGCAGTGGAGTCCCTTTACAAATCATTCTTAAATCTTCATCCATGCTTCGAAGGAAGCTATTAGGTGAATCCAAAGCAGAACGAATGCTTATTTTTCTGACACATTCATCATCGTCATCATCATACCCATTTACTAATGTTCCATTCATTCCTGATGATGAGGGATCCAGGTTCAGTGGTTCTGGTTTGTTTTTCTTTTTTTCTTCGTCTTCTTGTGCTAGTATTCCATGTGGCTGAACTGGTATTCTGATTTTTTGTAGAGCATGAAAGTCTTGTTCAGAATATAAATTGTTTGCTCTTTTGATTTCCTCCATCTACGAAAAAAAAAAAATGACTGTGACTATGCATACATGTACAGCAAATACAAATTCACTTTAATATATAATCATTGATGAAATATCTATTTCTATACATGTATCTATTACTAAAAATAGATATATTCACATGACCTGAGAGAATGAACCTTGATTCATTTAGTGGATGAAGAGCCACTGTGGAAATGCCATTTTTAAATTCCATTCATTAATTTCTGTTCATTTTTTTATTTACATGTGAAGACTCATAGCTAATAAACTGATCATGAGACACGATGAACTTTAAAGACACAACATGCTGGTTTTGAAAGTACTGTTTAATAAACGAGCAGGAGTGTTTTATCGGGTATAAAACACGAGGCGTAGCCGAGTGGTTTTAGACCCGATAAAACACGATCTGCGAGTTTATTAAACGGCTTAAAAAACTCCAGATGTATGTTCTCATACTGTACCGAATTCTTTACGAAATGAACCAAGTTTGATAGAGAAAATCCAAGTTAAAGTTTATGCAAATGAAGACGAATCTATATGAGATATAAAACCTCCTTCACAGTCATGATTTCTATTGTGTTTCCTTCATGAATTATTAATGAGTTTTTTAAGCACTTTTATTAAGTTTACGACTCAGAGCCTTGATCAAAATGACTGCCATTCATGCTGTCTTTGCTCTTTGAACCTTGAAAAACTTCAATTGATCATATTCACATGCGAATTTGTTCCATATAATGGCTAGTCATCAAACAATTTCAGGCCAGAACTGGGACTTGTCCAGTCAAATCTTTGCCTTGTTGGTCATTTTCAGCAGTAACATTTAGTCAGAAATAATAAACATGACTAAGCAAAAACTTATTTGGCCTGTGATTGGCCATTATTTTACAATAATATTGAACAAAATGTTTAATTGATCATTATATTTAATAGATTAAAATGTTTTTTTAATATTAAAATATATTAAAATTAGATAAATTAAAAAATTCAAGTCTTTAAAAACAAAATTACGCAAAATTGAAAAAATAGTTCTTCAAAATCATTCAAAGCACAGCTTTTCTTTCATAAACATTGCATAAAGCTATATAAAAACATGGTGCATACACCAAATTAAAAAACATTGCTGGATTGAAAAGGTTAAATCATCGTTGCTAAGACCAAAGGGTGTTCTAAGTTAATAGTTAATAATATGCATCTATTACCAGTATTGCAGCTCTCAAACATTGATATATAACCTATATATATAACAAGCTATAACCTAACAAAGCTTCATGTATGTTCCTGTATGCAAACATACTCCAAACACCTAGGATATCGACTACCCAGAATACCCCTGGGTCTTAATTTCAATGATTTAACCCCTTCAACCTGACAACATATGTCTTGAAATTCACCACGTTATTTGTATAGCTTTATGCACTGTTTATAAAAGAGCAGCTGTGCTTTTGAATTATTTTGAAGAACTATTTGTTTCATCAGGTTTTAGCAGTTTCACCAAAAGGCGCAGCTGAGCAAAAATAGACCTCATATGAGAGGGTGACTTTAGATTGATTCTAACTGTAAGCAGATAAGAACATAATGGCTTTCTACTTTCGATAGATTGCAACGAAAGATTCTTAAGATGGCTTATAGAGGGTAAACCATGTGTGCGTGAAATATTACTAATTATTAAACAAAATAGCACCAATGAAACATAATTGAAAACAAAAAATAGATGTGTTTAGTGCAATTTAGTTTTTGTGCTATTTTACGGATATAATATTATGATTTGCACCCTAGTAAAGAAACAAAATTAAAAAATTTCAAAAGTACTCTGTAAGAGATGGTTCGACATTATAAAGTCAAAAAACTTATAATAAAGAAAAATATAATTATATAAAAAAGCTGAATTCTTATGGGACTATTGTTCGTTTTTTGTCCAATAGGAATTCAGCTTAAAACTTTACACAAAAATATAAGCTATCCTAAAAATAATGCACCTAAGTATTCATAATATTTTGCCGGAAGTCTAAAGCTAATATTTAACAAACAAATCATGTGCAGACCTGGACATTTTATATTTTTTTAAACAAAACATTAAAAAGGAAATAAAAATAACTTCATTCTAGGAAAATTTAGTGAGAAAAACAGGTTTTATTAAGAAGTATTTTTTGTTCATAAATTTTCACTCAGCATTGAATATCACAGATTCCTTTAAAAACCTATTGGATTAATCTCTTCAACAAATCTAAAAAAATTACTAGTTTCCGTTTGGATTATTGGCTGTCAATTTTCTCTTACTCTGTGCAAAAAATTAATAGTCCCCTTTACAGTTCCCTGCGCCATCTTGAAAGGTAGCCATGCCTTTGCATCCAAGTGAGAAGGAGGGTGAGCTTGTAATGATAGAGACATTTTTTTGACCACCTTGAAAAAATTTTATTGTGTCTTCACTATTGCAAGCTCCCATGCTCGTTCCATCTCACTTGGATGCAATTGGCACAGCTACCTTTCAAGATGGCACAGGGAACTGTGAAGGGGACTATTGCGCCAGGCAATTAATTTGAATCCATTTGAATGATACCCAAAACGTTTTGCCGATATATTATATATTTTAAATACACATATTTTGTAGATATGTTATTAATATTAATAATAATAACAATAGAAAATACCACCTTAGCCCTCAACGAATCAATGAAAAATACCACTTGTATTTGATGAAAGTGGCTTTTCAAATAATTGCCTCACGTTCATCAAATAAGAGTGGTATTTTCCATTAATTCTTTGAGGACTACTGTAAGGTGGTATATCCTATATATATAATATAATATGAATGCAATTCTAAGAATAGTATCATATTAAGGGCTTTTTGAAGTAGGAAGGTGTAGGATTTAAAGGGCCTCAAAAAATTTAATCCATAATATTATTGCTCAATAGCAATTCCAACAAATTAATTGGAAGAAACAT
>NW_028292569.1:31981216-32047031 GCF_029948245.1 Actinia tenebrosa
TGGAATGCAAATTAAACTCTATCAAAATAACAGATAGCGTTGTAATAATTTCCTGAATAAGTAAAATGAATACTGAAATTGCTTAGTCTCGCGAAATGGGATTGACTAAATGTCTTGTATAGACCACATGCTTACCAAGCTTATGTTGGATTTCCTCTGTTATCGTTGGTCTCCTGTCGTGGCGTTTGTATAGGTTAGAATTGATTGTTATTTATTCGTCCGATGCGAATATTGTGACGTTCATATGTCATAAATGGAATGAACAAAGATTATTTTGACATCTTTGTATTTCGAAAACACCGCCATGCAGAAATTATATTCTTGTGAAACCGGAAATCACTCGATAATGCGAAATCATAACAAACATACACCACCACAGACCAACGATAACATACGAAACCCAACATGAGCCTGGTAGCACGTGTACAAAAGGTATACACGAATATTAAAATTATTCCACATTACACGTTTACGACTTTTTGTGCATGTTGAGCCTTTTAGCATGTAATCCCTATTTTATATATAAGTTAGAAAACCATGAAATCCATAATACTTTGTTGACAATATGAAATTTACTAACCCTCAAATAAGGGATCCCATTTTCCGATGCTATATAGTAGGATTGTGAAGGGCTTAGACTTGGGAGCCAATGGAGATAGAGTTACGTACGGTACCATAAGTTCTCAGGCTCGAAATTGCGAAAACTAAATTTCTAATTGACATAGCTTTATTCTACTGTGACACAACATCGTCATCATCATGCTTCACTTGAATCAGGAAGATTGGCACCATCTTGCACTGTATATTGGTCCTCTGGCCCCATTTTAATTTCTACAACATCGGAATTTTTTTCAAAACTCGGATTGTTATATCCTCCTTGATGACTAAGTGCTACTTCCTTTTCTTTCGAATGGTGTTGTTGATCTTCATTGCTATTAGATTGCATATTACCAACGTAAGCTAAATTAACATATTCTCTAACTTCTGTTGAAGCCACTGTGTTCACATTTCTTCTACTTCTTTTCACAAGCCCAAGAATGACTATCGCTATGAAAACAATTCCCAAAACTACTCCAATGATCCAGGTTAAGGTGGACTTAGGGTCTTGCTGTACTTCAGAACTGCCTACAATAATCAGGGTTGATTCTATCTTGTCACGTGATGCTAGAATTGCCCCACCAGTCACGTTATCAAGTCGAACATAGATAACTTGTTTCCCTGTCCTCCTTTCGTTACTGGCTACCATTAGAGATAGAGTAGCGTTCCACTGGCTTTCTGTCAATGATATTTTTCCTGACTTTGGCCATATCAAATTTGAATCAAGTGACTCATTGCTTTGAAGAGACCAATAAACTTCGATATTTCCGGTGCTGCCTTTGGAACGCTTGATAGGAAGATCTATCTGCCGTGCTCTTGTTTCAAGAAAGACAATTACATCGCCGTTTGTGTCGTAGACTGTGAGATTTGTTATAAAAAGAAAAATATCAATTCAATTCTAAACATTGCACAATAAATTGGAAAAAAAACATGCGAGCATGCTATGCACTCTAACTAAAAACATAAGAATATATAATACCGTGAAAAGCAACAACACCAACAGCAGCAGCACCAACACTCATTTCATAATCACTATCATCTTCCACAAGTGAGAACAGCAACAGCAGTAGCAGCAACATTAACTGAACAAAATCCGAGCCCATCCCACCATTACCACAGCGACAACAATGAAACTAAGGCAAACTTACCCGAAGTGTTCTTTTCAAACATCATCAATCCATTCTGTGCTTTGAACGACCAGAAGAAAGCAAACTGGGTCAAGTGACAGATATGAACAGTGAGAAGTTTGATAGTACGGTTGATGTACTTCCAGGGTTCTGGGCAAGACAGAGATGCATCGATCCTGTAATGAAGGGAAATTTGAATATCATTTGCTACCTAATGTCTAGAAAAGCAAAAATAACATTTACCATGTATTATTTTTTATATTCCACAAATACAGCACAGGATCAACGTCCTCCTTCTTTACTTCTTTGTTCACCACTCGTTTGTTGGCTCTTATTAACTTGTCCACATCGTAAAACATGGAGATCGTGATCGGCTTGGCAAACTTATATCCCTCTTGAAGAGTGTTGTTTAAGGGATCCACAGCTTTGATTAGGAAGCTGTAGTTGCCAAGCATGAATTGCTGGAAAGAAATATAATAGTATAGTTTAGTTTCATGGGTTAACACATAGAGTAGTATGTTAACAAAAACAAAACAGACGAACTCTTGGCCGCATGCTCTTGGCTTCACCACAATCACATGCATCCAAATCTGTTTTTAGACACGCTTAACATAGGCCTTAAATACCTTTGGTTTTGTAATACTAGGGTTGGACACAGGACCATGTTCTGACTTGTTAGATGCAAAAGTCTCATTATCCAGGGTGTAACACTGAAGTTTTACTTCGCCATCTACAGCTCCTTTAGGAACTTCCAAAGTCCCATATATTTTTCCAACGCCACCATCTTCTCTGGTTCCATCAATTTTCACATTAACAGTGTCAAAAAAGAACGATGCTGAAGCATTCTTGTCAAATATGTACTCAGACTTTCCAACGATTATGCCATCAGACGACATTGGCTCTGAGAGTAAACCCGCCTTGTTGGATGCTCTTACGGTTGCAAAATACTTCTTTTCCTTCTCCAGTGTGTTGTCTTTAAACTTTGCATACCAAATGGTTGTATTAACAACTTCCTCATACTCTTTCATGTCTGTAAGACCAGGAGCGGTTCCCCAGGCTACTTCATACGAGTTTATGCCACTGTTTTCATCAGAGGCCTTGAAGTACGCAAATATGATGTCCAGGAATATCTAAAATTATTCATCACTTATAGTTAAGAATAGCATTGCATATAGCATTGCATTAGGAAAACAAAATCAGGCCCGTAGGCTACGGGGATGCGGGGGATGCAAGGTTTTGATTTTTTTAAAGCTAAAACATGCAATAAAAGCTATCGTTATCTCAGATGCTGTTTTGTTTTTCCGAGACGCACCCCCCCCCCCCCCCCCCCTCCTCTCTGAGACCACGCGCTAAGGGCCTAAAAATAATGAAAATTATTCTTTATTTTAGATCCACAAAAATTGCTTAACAATCACCTGGTAATCCATATCTGGACCAAATACCCCATCCCGTACATACTGCATGGTAGGTGAAGTAACATCAACTTCTACTCCATTAGAATGACCTGCTGAACATCTTTGAGCGCCATTACATGCAACCACGGTAACATAGTACGTGTCACCTTGGTGAAAGTACAGTCCATAGTGACTGCCATTCTGTCTCTGTCCTGTGCTCTCGCACTGCCGAATGTCATCCAGCATGGGTTTTGATCCTACGCACCAGAAATACTCTGCTATGTCGCTCTTGTTGTCAGCAAAGTCGATCCATCGAGCGTGAACTTCGGAGGTATTATTAGTATAATCAATGTCCGTATCTTGGAAGCTACGTGTAGAACACTGACTATCTTCGCCGAACGTTTCGTTACTTGAGCAGTTCATATTTTTGTTGCTTCCTAGGCCATCATACACAGTACCCACCACTGGAGACGTTGTATCGATAATAAACGGCTCTGATTCAGATGTTGTTGACATACCTGCACGAGTTGTCTCGACTAGCTTAACGGTGTACTCGTTGGCTGCACCTTCTTCGAAAAACGTATCGTTCATTTGGATTATTTTAATTCCATTGGTCTTGTTGATGATCTGTTCGTTGAGAGGACACAATTGATTGTCGCACATTTTGGTGGTAAAATGAACAGGATCGTCAACAAGAGATGGCACGCATTTACGTCCTTCACAAACTGTGCAAATCGATGTTATCCCTCCGAGTGACCTGCGACCCTCCTCGCAGGCTTGACATTGGTATGATTCGATTCCACCATTCACCTTGGATATCTTGATTCGCTTGTAGTTTCGAGGGCAATATTTGATCGTATAAACCCGGCCTGTCCCATAGTTTTCGCCAACATCAGGCCATGTCAGAATCCCTGGAGTCCCAAACACAATATTAGATCCGTACATTGCTACGCTAGCACGTGGAATCCCATCATCAACTCGAGAGTGATTTTCACTTGAAAGAATTGTTCCTAATCCAGTGCACTTGCCTAAGTCATGGTCTGGGCCATATGCAAATACACCGTTGAAAGCTATAAGTATAACTCCATCACGACCTTGTGATGTTTGCATCCCAAGTGCAACAATAGTTCCACCGTCTTGGTCCATCAATTCAAATTTACCGCTAAGTCGCGATTGAATTTCAATTGGAGGTACATACGTGCAAAGTAAGTTAAAGGACTTGGAGGGAATGTTCAGCCTAACAACGACAGACTTTGCTTTCACCTTGGAGACCATAACCAGTTCATTTTGTTTCTTCAGTCGAAGAGATGGTTCCACCATGTTAATACTCGAGTGTTTGAGATCAATTTTCATGATGACACTGAAGTCAGTCATCGAATAAATGACAACCTTGGGTAACGCAAGACCTCCTGTTGACACTGCTAACACGTCATCGTTCATTGCGATGTCTCGTCCAAAGTATTGATCATTCTCTGCAGTTCCCAATTCCTGATGCAGCTGCCATGCTCCATTGGTTTGACGAAAGATCCCAATCACGCTGTTATTCGAGGATGTTATTCTTCCTGTTGCCGCAATGGTCGTTTTCTGTATGAAAACTTTTTCGCCATCCAAATTTGGCCACGTTTCGCTGGAAACACAAGGGCTTGTTTTACAACTCGAAATCGTTGCCTCGAGTTTCAGTTTTATGTCCCCTTTCTCTGAGAAATCGTATCGGTAAACTTTTATCATTCCAATAGACGCTAGAATAAGCCAATCTTCTGAGTATGAAAGAGCAGTAGCCGAGGTCATTTTTATAACCTCACTCTTCAGTGTCCTGTTTTTGGTTGAGAAGATGAAGAACTTGTCGGACGAAGCAACGGCTATGTAATCATGAGGAAGCAAAGCAACAGATGACCCAAATTTCTGTGTTGGTAAAGTAGGCTTGTAGTGGTTGTCTGTCAACATATTGGGGGAATCTGATGTGTAGTTGGCACAGCATGGACCTTGAGGGTTTGAGAAACCAGGTAGTGTTTTCATTTCTAAACTATTCTCTGTAGTGTTAGTTTCATTAGAATCTGAGGTTACTCTGGTAACGAGGACCTTGAATTCTTGAGTGGGACTGAAATGGTCACTGTACAGCAGATCAGCTTCAAGGGCTAATTGCGATGAATTTGTGGCATTAACTCCAATGCTCACAGCAACTAAAATTTCACTTGGAGAAGAAATATAGATGACTTCTTTGTCCAACGCACTTTCGTTAATGGGAGGTAGATGAAGATTTGGTAGCCATCTTGCTCGCTCGTTTTCTGGTGAATTGTCCCGAATGAACAGCTGACGAGATAAAGGTGGACTGGGCTCAACACGTACACCATCGCTGCTAGTCTCATCATAGATTCCCCCTTCGTTCCAAACCCGTACCACCCCACGATACTGTATCCATGGTTGCAGCTGTACACTCTCAACAGTCACGTTTCGCTGCGATCCATGGACGTTCATGAAGTCCTGAGCAAAAGGCTCGCCATTCCAACCTTTTCTTTTATTCAGTCTAGGTAAACTCCTGTTGCGAGAAGTGGACGTTACTGCTACTTCAAGACGCATGCATGAAATATCGTCCAGAAACTTTCCAATCAAACTCCATTTCAAGGTAAGACGTTTCATGTTTGCCATCCAATCCACATCTGTGGGGTCACTTGTATTTGAGACCTCCAGATCCAATACATCAACCACTTTAGGAGCGACGGTCATAACCAAGCATCTTTTAGAGTTGAGAACAGTTTTCAATCCAACATTATTTACTACATTGACCGTTGCGAAGAGTTCCGTTCCTGAGGATATTCGAGTCGTTATTGTTTTGCCACTTAAACTCAAAACAGCCGACGTCAAAGGGAAGACGTCACAAACTCCATTTCTGGTGCCGACGCACCATTCGTACTTCCACATTCCACTCTCAGGATCATCAAACTCGTCCCAGTCTACACTAAGCAGCTCTTCCGTGCAAGTAAACCTGATATAAGAGCTCGGACTTGAACTTGGCGATAGTAATAAGTCTTTTGGCACACTATTGTTATTGAATCCATTTGGTGACACTGTTGGTCTAATGTCAGAAGTATTTTGATCTTGAACCTCGTCAATGACTTTAGGTGGGGTGGTGTCTATTAGAATTGGTTTTGTTGTTACCGTGGCAGACAATCCAACACCATTTGTGCCTTTTATTGTCACATGGTACGGTCTCCCATGATCTAGTTTCAGCCCAGAAAGTACATAACTTTTGGTTTGAAGGATGTTTACAAAGTTCGTCTTGTTGCATTCAATGGATGACAAGCTTGCACAAATTTCATACTTGACAATTCCACTTTCTAAATCTTCAAACGGCGACCATCTAAATTTAAAAAAATGTTCATTAAAATCCAACATTTACCATTAAAGTAGAATTTGTTGAATTGTTACCTTCTTACGGTACTTCTTAATGCATAGCACAGCGATGCATAGGATTTGATGCAGGTTGGACTTATGGGGATGGATGTTTAAGGGTAAACTCACAAGAGAATAAGTTGTTTGCTAGAAAGCACTGTACCCCACTCCACCCTACCTCTTACACATTAGAATTCCTAAAAAATTAACACCTATAAACGATCACACCCACACCCAGATCCAGGACGTTCGGTGGAAATGACTTGATCAAAATGTCGTGATCCTTTTATTCCACTTCCATAAGTGTTAAAGATTTTTTAAAAAATTGTAATTTTTTAGCTATATTACCGGACATGAATTTGATTGTCTCTGGATTGGAAAAGCTGGTGTTTGTTCCCCTGCCCCAACCAAGCCTCATTTTCTTTTGGTGGACTAAAGTCGACTGTGAATCCATTTGACGTAGAAACTGTCTGCAGACCAGCAAAGTTGGTTGCCTTGACAAACACTATGTACATGGCTCCACTATCAAGATCCAATCCTGTAAATACCAAAGATCGACCTTGTTACCATAATAAAAAATTATCACAATTTTTTAATTTAGAGATAACCTAGGAATAAACTGTGATTTTCAACGGATGGGCACGACGTTTTCCCCTCTTTCCCACTTCCTTTCTTTCTCATCATCATGGCACCACATCATGTAAAAATGTACAAAAATAATTTCATTTGTCTATACCTGCAAATCGCACTTGTGTTGTATTGTAGACTGTGGTGTAGGGTTGTGGACAGACAGTTAGGTTTCTGGCATCACAAACAGCAACCTCATATCGCTCTATTCCACTTTCCTTATCAGCAAAACCTGACCAGTTTGCTTGCACGTCGTCATCTCCATAAAGGCAGCTAATATCCTTTGAAGAGTTGCCGTCTACGACTACACCCGATTCAGGTGGAGTATTATCGACTGTCACGCCATCGGAAGACAGCGTTGTTGTTTTACCTGCACCATTTGTTGCCCTTACCAACACGAAAAGCTTCTGTCCATTTCTCATGGGTGAATCTAGTATGGTATGTACATTATGTACCCATGGAGATATGATCTTCATTGGTACTATGTCACATACTCCACGAACTGAACCTGCACACCACGTAACCTTTACAACGTCACTTTCAGGGTCTTCGATCGATGTCCAGTGTGCTTTGATGTCAGTGGTTGATTGCTGGAAGTTGATGTCTTTGCCTACTGTGTCACCATCGTTAAGCATACCACTAGTTAAAGGAGCTATGGAGAAAATGTAATCTGGTTACAAATTAAAGTTTTATATTTTATAATATTAGATCATCTCGAACGTTTGATATTTTCACTGTTAATTTCAGTGATGTCAACATCAGAACTATCTGTTATTTTCTTAACTTGCTCATTTGCAGATGAGATATACAATTTTCCTTGGTAAGGAGTCTCATTAATACCTGTTGCGTCCATTAAGACTCCATCTGAAGATGCGATGTCACTTCGCAGACGTGCCTCGTTCTCAGCAATAACAGATACGTAATACATAGTATTATGCTCTAGACTCATTCCTGTGAACGTGTATTCCGTGTGATTACCAATATCAGTAAAATTGACCACGTTGCATCCTCCAGAGTACTTGCCTAGGCAAATGTCATATTTTGAAACGGAAGATTCCTTGTCACAGAAACCACTCAAACGTACGGAAATATCTTTGCTGGTGAAGGTTTTCCCAAAACTCTCAAAAGAGATAGACCCATTAGTGATATGGATAATTTCTCCTGTGACTGGAGGAGTGGAGTCCAATAGAAAACCATCAGATACACGAGTAGTAGTCAGTCCCACGCTGTTCGTTACGCGTACGATGGTCACATACTTGACACCTTCAGCTAACTTCAGATTAGACAGACAGACAAGAGACTTATTACCCACATCAATCGACGTGGCAAGGCAATCATTATGATTCAGGTCAGTGCAGACAGATACTTTACTCAAGGTAATCTTACTCTCGTATTCACGAACATTCCAGAATGCGCAGTAGTCGACTTTTGACGTTATAAAGTTTTTATCTTGTAGAGTATTATTAGTCTGTAAATCTTTGACCTAAAAATACATTTAAAAAATATTATAACAACAAATTTATCGTAAATCGATGATAAGATACTCTAAATTTCTTCGAGATTTTTTTATACGACACAGGCCCGTAGCTAGGATTTTTGTTGGGGGGGTGCTAATTTACAAAAAGTGGACCAACCATATACTTTATTTTTTAAAAGTCCCATAGGACGCATAGATATAGATAATTTATCAAAGTAAAATTGATTTTTTTTACTTAGTTTTACGTGAAAATATCATACCAGCCAAAATCTCACTTGCTTAAAAAGCGGACCTTTAGCTCGCTTTGGAGGGCGGGGGGGTGCGAACGCACCCCCTTCACCCCCCCTAGCTACGGGCCTGCGACAAAACTATAATTACCTCCGTTAGTTGTGGAGGAGTGTTGTCTATTGTTACTCCATCTGAATATACAGTGGTCTCTCCTCTTGCGATATTTATCGCCTTCAGTTTCGTGTAAATAGTCACGCCTGGGCTGAGTGGCAGGTTTATTTGTCGTGCAACTCTCTGTGTGCTCTCTGGTATTTCAGTCTCTGGGATGACGTCACATGATCCTTTTGATGTACCCACGCACCAGATGTATTTCTCTATTCCTGACTCTGTATCTGTAAACGGATCCCAGTTGGCTGAAATGAAGGAGTCATCAGCTTGATAATTTATGTCTTCCTCGCCAATTCCATCTCGTATCTTTCCTCCCGCAGGCGGGGTGCTGTCAATCTTGACGCCATTTGTGGAACCAGTTGCTTTGTAGCCAGCTTCGTTAGTAGCACGAACAGTGATGTAGTATGTATTCATGTGAGCAAGTCTGAGTCCTGTTATCTCGCCTTTGAGCGTCATCCTCACATCTTGGTAGGGATCGATATCGCATGTTAACGGCTTGCTTCCCACACATATCTCGTACCTTGTTATTCTTGAGTTGTAGTCAATAAAAGGTTCCCAGTTTGCTGCGAGGGTGTTGACTGAGCTCTGTATTGAAATGTCTTTGCCATAATAATTGCCATCAAACACGGATCTTGGTACTGGATGCCTATTCTCAAGGACAAAGGCGTTAGATTGGGCCTCACTTCGCAGCCCAACTTTATTGTAAGCCTGAACGACAAGAACGTATGCGACACCAGACTTTAATTGAAGTTGATAATTCTTCATTCGTGTAGTTAGTCCTATGTTGACAAGTGGGGTTACACATTTTCTTTCAGACATTTCTGGGCAAACTGCCCATTCAAAATGATCAAGTCCTGTCTCGCTATCTTCAAATCCGCTCCAAGCTGCTTCAACAGCCTCTTCTTCTTTAAGATACTTTGTATCAGGTACGTTTCCAACATTAACACTCCCTACACTTGGAGGAGAAGAGTCTACAAGTATAGCATCTGTTGTTGCATTTACACTTAATCCAGCTCTGTTAGTAGCTTGTAAAGTAATATAAAGTACCGTCCCAGCAGCCAACGGCTTTTCAAATTGTTGTACAAAAAAGTTTGTTTCCACATCTAGATTGGTCCAGTCGATGATGTCACATTCATTGATTGTTCTTCCAACACAGTACATCAAGCTGGAAATACCACTCTCAGTATCCGTCACTTTGTCCCAAGTAACTTTAAGTACTCTTCCACTGCTCTGAGCTGTGACGTTTCCAAACTTTACCAAAGAAATGTCATCAGACGGGCTCGATAAGGTGACTCCTCTAATGCTTGGTGCACTTGTATCAATGGTAACGCCATCAGATGAAGCGGTTTGTATCAGTCCTGCTGCATTTATGGCCTGTACGGTAAAGTAGTACCGCTCTCCTTCCCTTAGGTTGGACCATATTGCGCCAAAGGTAGAAAGCCCGGATGATGAAAAGCTTTTCAAGTTGCAAGTGCCTGTCAAAAGAAATAAACAAATTCAACGATCAGAAATGTTGACAGTTTTGTCAATCTTTTTTTTTTAGACGAAAAATCATACGTAATTGTGCCTGTCTTTGTACGTGGCAATGGCGATGGTAATGATTCGATATTAGTGCATGAGCCAAGCCACAAAATTGGCCCCTCGGTTCCACTACGTGGAGCAAAGGCCAATACCTATCATGAAGTAGGTAAATATCTCTAATTCACATGTTTGGGTGATCAATTGAGAAACACAACTTACCTTGTTGTAAACCAATACACCATTGGTATTCCACAATATCACTTTCACCATCTTCAAATCCATACCAATAAGCTGCCAACACTTGGTTATTCGTTTGGTAGTCCAGATCTTTATTTTCACTGGTCCTGTTACCATCCACTACCACGCCAACAGATGGAGGGGTCGTGTCCACTACCACTTGTTGAGTGATCAGTGACGATTCAAGTCCAAGCATGTTAACGCCTGTTATCGCCACAAAGTACGACAAACCATTTGTTGCTGTAAAATTGAATTCGTCTAAATCCACTGATCTTTCAAGAGCTGCGATTTTCCTGAAATCTAGAAGATCGTCTTGGAAAGGAAAAGAACCGATTCCAATTCTAAAGTGACTCAGGCCACTTTCATTGTCTTTCATCTCCCAAGTAACAGTAGGAGCAGAAAGTGAAGTCATGTACTGGGTATCTTTACCAATGGACGGTGAAATGTTTATCGATCCACCCACAGGACTTGTACGATCAACGAGGACACCATCCGAAGTTGCAACAACAGTTTCACCTCGGCTATTTATAGCCTTCACGGTAGCGTAATACGTCGTGCCGTGTGTAAGTGTTAGATTGTAGAAACGGTGTGCATAGTTTCTTAACAGGGGTACTTTCATGTAAGGCCATTTACATACATTACTGTCTGAGTGACTTGGTTGGTGATCCCCCACACACCATTCATATGAAGACACTCCATACACAGGATCATCAAATCCACTCCAGTAAGCCCATAATGCTCTGTCGTCAAGCTGGAAGTCCAGGTCTTGCTTTGAGTTTCTTGGACCATCGTTAACCACACCAGCCGAGAATTTACCCAGGACTACTTTCATTCCTGGTGAGCAATCTGTTCTTTGTAGGCCTGCGCCGTTGGTTGCTCTGATGCACACGTAGTATGTACTATTGCTAACCAAAGTTACGTTCTTAATCTGCACGCCACCAACAGATTCGTCGAGCAGAATGTTTGTATATTTACTGTCATCCAGATTTAGAAGCGATTGTAAGTTATTTCCCGTAGCCCAGCTGTATCGAGAAACTCCACTTTCTTTATCTACGAATCCTGTCCAAGACACCGTAAATGATGACCCGGGAACAATGTTCTTATTTCTGTCATAGTTCAAAGGTAAAACGTATTGTGCAGTCACAACACCAGCTTCGGGCCTAGTACGATCAATCACAACTCCATTTGACACCGTTCTGCTTGCTAAACCTGCGAGGTTGGTTGCGACAAGAGTCAAAAAGTAGGTTCTTCCAAGTTGTAGTCGTATTTGTGAACCAGAAACTGTGAGGCTGCTGATGGCTTTGTCGATAAACGTTAGGTTCAAAATATCCGTTTTCTCTGGACTGCTACCCAGGCCCCATTGGACCTTACCAACACCACTTTCCTCGTCCTTCACATTCCAGCTCGCTGATAACTCATCATTTATTGGTTTGAATCTGAGCCTGAGGTCCTTGAATACGGGAGGAGAAGCATCAACAAGTACGCCATTGGTCCAGTAAACGGAGCTACGTTTAACAGCATTGGTCAGTTCTATCCCAACTCTGTAGGTCTTACCCTCTAGATATCGTGGATTCCATCTGCCATTGCCAGTAATAATAGTAGTACCACTTGAATTAAGCTTTTGTTTCAATGAATGGAAGGGAAGAATAACCGCTTGTGAATTTACTTCCTCAACAGAAAACTGAATCTTGATCAATGGTGACTCGCTATCAGAGCAGTTCCAAGATACTGTTAGTCTGTTTGTTTTTCCAATGAAGCGTAAATCTGCGTTTGGTGGTTTATCTCCATCCCAAACGTTTTCACACAGAGGCGGGGTGTCATCTACTTTAAATCCATCAGATGTTATAGACGCTGTTAGACCAGCACCGTTGAAGGCTGTAACAGTTACAAAATATTTTTTTCCAACAGCAAGAGGAGAGTCCAGGTTTACTGTCGTCGACGTCACGGCACCCGAAAACTCAAATGGACCTTGTCTGCTTGAATTATCGGCAAGATGCACGAAAACTTGATATTTTTCGATTCCACTTTCCACATCGTAGAATTTCCACTTCAGTTCTACTCTGTTCGTAGAATTGTGATAGTCTCCATCGTCGATGAACTGAGCTAGGGGAGGTGAATTATCGTATGCTACCCCATTTGAAGTAGATATAGAAGTAAGCCCTATTCTATTTGTGCATCTGACCATTGCAAAGTATTTAATTCCTGGTCGAAGATTTGTCGAGAAGACATACTTTCTCTGGTTATTTGGAACTCTTGTGAAGTTTTTTACGTTGGTTACTCCAGGTTGCAGTCCGAAGGCCACTTCAACAGATTGCAGGCGTGTTTCTTGATCGTCGCAAATCCAAGAACACGATAAAGTTTGCTGGTTTGTATATGAAACATCTTTTCCTGTAATGCCACCATTAGTTACTGGTCTGATGAATTCTGGTGGGGTAAAATCAACTAATACACCATTTGAAAATACTTTAGCGCTTGGTATTCCGAGGTTATTGACAGCTACTACCGTTGCGTAGTACCGCTGACCACTTCTTAGTTCAGACACCTTCATCCTTGTACTAGCAGATCTCTCTACAAGTTCCACGTCGGTAAACTCTTGAATATCTACTTTTCCAGGTGCCGTGCCAAAAGCCAGCTTATACCCAACAATCTGTGTTTCTTGTTCAGTAAAGTTTGACCACGAGGCCCACAAGATCGAGCCCTCGACCTGTACATCAATGTCTTGACCTGACTTTCCATCTACTACAGTACCAGCGCGTGGGGGAGTGCTGTCGAGTATAACGCCATCAGAAGAGAAAAGCGCTTCGTTTTGAGCGTTGTCGACGACTTTTATACATGCAAAATATTTTGATCCTGATCTAAGACTTAGTCCAGATAAAATGTGAGAGCTTGCTTTGTTTGGTACCAATTCTAATGGGATGACATCGCATGCGCTTGAACTGTAAGTGCTTTTCAGTCCAAGATATATGGAATGTATTCCAGAAAAATCGCTAACGCCATGCCAGTGCGCACGGTAAATAGAAGCATAGCTTTGATACTTGGCATCCATCATTCCCCATCCATCCATAGCAAAAGCGATTCTTGGAGCTTCTGAATCTGAGAGAAGTGCATCTGAAGAGCCAATCCCCGTCAATCCTGCGCTGTTGAATGCTTTCATGGTAACGTAGTACTTTCTGTTGTTTTCAAGCTTGATAGGTTCTTCAGCAGTCCAGTTGATCGCTATTGAATACTTTGGCTGTGGTAAGACAATAGTATTAGAACTGGCAACGTCATCTGCTCCACTATAACTTCCAATAGAAACTTTGTACGATACAATCTTAGTGAGATCATCTTCGATTTCAAAGTAGCTTTTAAACGTTAAGTCCTTCTCTCTTGTATACTTTAGCATATTTCCACGATGTCCATGTTGGATAATCAAAACTTCGGGAGGAGAACTGTCTACGATGAAAGTATTTGAATATCCATTAGAGTTCATTCCAGCTTTGTCGGTTGCCTGGACCACGGCTGAATATATTCCATCTTCTAATTCAATAGATCTCCCACTCATGCGCACTCGCCCAACTTTCTTCACTTCAACAAGTAATTGTTCATTTACCAAGGAAGTGACTGATAAGCCAAAATTATCGATACCAGAATGTACGTCATAGAAACTATCGTTACTACACTTCCTGTTGTCGATGAACGTAGAGGTCCTTACTTCGTCTGCTGGGCACCAATTCCATCGCGCCCATACTGATTTAGTGTTCCATTGAAAAAAAACAGGTGGTCCTTTATAGCCAGTATCGACGTTACCAGTATGAGGAGGTACGTAATCAACAATAGCACCATTACTGCTGGCATCCACGCACATCTGTACTCCATTACATCCTACAACTGTGGCAAAATATTTACGTCCACTTTCAAGCAGCAGTCCTGTAAGCGTTGCACTGTTTCTTTTCCCAACAGTTATTAAGTTCTTAGTATCTGTGAGTCCGGGTTTTGTACCCAACCCGACGCGATACTCAGACAAACCACTTTCTGCGTCAATGAAGGCTTGTTCCCAATGAACACTGAACATAAAACGTTCCTTTGTGTAGTTTTGATCTTTTCCTTCCAAGCCGTCTTTGATGAATTGAGGTGCAACAGCGGGTGGTGTTGTATCAATCAAAATACCATCAGATGAAACTGTCCTACGAATTCCAGCCCCATTGAGTACTTTTACTGTCACGTGATATCTCACTCTTAGCTCAGTGTCAAAGCCATCCAGCTGCACAAAAGTGTTCCCATCTTCAAGAACTGTAGCGTTGTACTTCTCTGCTGCATCAAACGATTTGATATCATCGCCTCCTGGGTAAGTTCCCACAGCAAGGAACTGCTTCTTGATTCCACTCTCAGAATCTGAACATTTCCACTTTGCCTGTATGCTCTTGAGCTCTCGAACAAAGTCAACATCCTGGTCATCGCTTTCAGAGAGTACATCAGAAGGTACGTTACAAACAGGTGCAGTGTTGTCCGGTACGAAACCATTGGATTCAACAGAAGTCTGTAAACCAGCTGCATTCGTACCTCGTAGAACAATCTTGTATTTCTGTCCTGGGCTTAGATTCAGTCCCACCATAAGAGGCGTTCTTTGCGGAAGTGGTATGCTCACAAACGGGGTAATATCAAGAGAGTTTTCAAACAACGCTATTTTCCACTCATACTTAACTAAAGGGCTCTCGTTGTCTACGAATGCTTGATACTTGGCTCGAACTCGTTTCGTTGACGGAAGAAAATCAGCATCTTGTTCTCCAGACCCATCATACAAGTAACCTGCCACAGGAGGTGTAGTATCTATCACGATGCCATCACTGCACATGACCGCTCTTAATCCAATCGAGTTGGTAGCAACAACCCTTGTATAGTATTTCTGCCCATGTTTCAGACTCAAACCCGAAGTTTGAATAGTGTTGGTCTCACCAACAGGCATCAAACTGTAGACGTCCACTTCCTTTTCATCAAGAGTGCATTTTGAAGAAGTTGAAATACCCCATTTTACATCCAGTATACTTTGAGCACCTTTAGCCCAAGCAAAATTCATTCCTATTTCATAATCATCTGACTGATAATCCTTCTCTTGGCCTAATTCAGGACCATCATTTACATAGCGTATTTGCGGTCCTCTTCGTTTTGCTCTGAAAAAAGGACATAAGACCAGTCTGCTGTCCATCCCCATGTCATTGGTGGCTCTCACACTAAAATAGACGTCCCTTCCGTGCATGATTGGCAGATTTCTAACGATGGTGCTCAACGATGTTCCAACATTTGCACCATAGTCGTCACCAGAGCCCATAATGGATCCTATGTTCACCCAGTAATGGTTGATTGATGTGTCCTCTTTGAACCCATGCCACTGTACGAAATACATTTTCTCCCCAACTTGTCTCGCACTGCATGTTCCTGCTATTGGTGGGGTTCTATCTACGTCTTTCTTGCAGGTCGAAAACAAAGTGCGCTCAATTTTTTTGGTTGACCACCACCACTCAGCAAAAGTCTTTTTACTGCCCCATCCTATTTTCAAACTACACCTAAGCCATCCACTACATCTGAATCTAATCGAAAGGAAGCGATACCATAACCAGACACGCATTGTCAGTGGTGTCATACTCAGCTTCAGCTCAATGCAAGCCTTTAATGGCCACTTATTAACGTTAACTGTTAACTCAGGAATATGATATGTTTCTAATAGTATAGCTTCGATGGTGATACCAGCTTCAACTATCAAAAGGCTTACTTTTACTCCACCATACACACTGATCCAAGCACCAGGAATCAAGCCTACTTTAAATGTTCGATCCCTCATGCAAATCTGGCATTGATAGTCGATAGACCAATGACCACCGGCACCGATAAAAAAGATAATTGGAATACCAAACACGGTGATTGTGTGTTTCAATTCTGGCATAAACGCTTGATATCCCCTTATGATATTTATCCCTCTCAAGACTGCCATGCATGTTGGCATTTCACCTGTGGCTCTTTTGTTACGTGTATGAACTTCTTCAAGCTCTTCTGAGTAAATGTCTGACTCGAGAAGCTCATTTTCTATACTTCGCTTTCTTAAAGCCCCACATCGTAAGTCACCAAAAGGAATTAGCCTTCGTGGTGTTATAATCCAGTCCTTCATGACTTTGAAGTATAAGCAGTTTTCAGTGATTCCGAAAGTCATTTTTAAGATTGGGAGCTTCATTCTGAAGTACCTGTCCTCAATGTCTCCTCCGATATTTTCAATGTTACTTCTGTCGCTGTAAGTTGCGCTGGAAAACACGATGGTGATCAGATCATTCCTGACCTTTTCAACAGATTCTAATCCTGATGGAGTACGGACAACTCTTGATAAAGTGTTTTCGCCAACTTCGTCGCTTCCACTTAAGTCGTGGAACTCCAATTTGCACTGGAATCCAGGGCGCATGGCACATCTTGATACGACTACGTATTCAGTATTAAATTGACGTACTATTGCCATACCCTGTGCTTTTTCTCTAATGACTAATACTCGATCAGGGGCTATGTTACTTGATAGCAGATCCCCGTCAGGCGATAATCGATAGCCGTATCCCTTGCCAGCAACACCATCAGTAACCCATAGCATTGTTTTAGCTTCATCAAATGAAACAGAAGTGGCAGTGCCCTCAACTCTATAAGTTTTGGATATGCCTATCCAAGATGGAGCACTAGAGGACATACTTCCAGTAACCGATCCTTTGTCGATGCAATGAATCTTATTTGAAGTGCCACTAGCGAGCCAAATACTGTTTCGCGCCACTGAGACACCACCAATTTCCTCGATAAATGGAGATTGAGGACTTCCTAATTGAATTATTTTTCGTACACTGCTGCCAGGAGTTGTAATAACTAAAATTGAAGCCTTGCCCTTGTTCGTGGAGACCCCGTACATCCCGAGTATTATTAATGACTGCGATAGCCGCGTGATGCCTTCAACTTTGTAATCGCCAAACAAACCAGGAATCAGCCATCTTCCAGTATCTTTCATTGACGAAAGGTCATCGAGGTGGGGAAATTTCCAGGTGAAGATTGTGCTGTAGTAAAGGGATGAAGATCTCCTCAGAGATCGCACACAAACGTCGGCAGAACAATAGGGATACGCGCTCCATTCTTTAAATTGTGAAAGATCAAGACCTCTCTGGCGAAGCTGTATTTTGTTTTGGAACTCGGTTACTTTGTCGAAAAATCCATTTACCTTGTCCGTCACTTCTTTTACTTTACCAATATATTTGTCCATATGTGGTTTGATCACATCACTAAGTTCTCCAGTATCCATAAGTAGTTTCACCACTGGGTTAGAAAATTTGGTTGTGACTCCCTGCATTATTTTAGCGTAGTCTGATGCTTCTTTGATTATGTTGTCCAGAGCTTGAATGATGGTGTTAATATCTTTAGTTTTCTTCCATAAATCATAAGAAGTTTGAAGCTTGTTTCGCACATCCTGGATCTTCTGCACGTGCTCCACTACAGCATCGTTATAGACAGCTTTCATGGACTTAAAAGTATTCTGTAAGATGCCTTCTAACTTTTCTTTTGTTTCCTTTGCCTTTCTTATATAGTCCAGTACTCGCTTTACTTTCTCCTTAGCTCCTTTGATACTTCTTCTGGCCCTGCCTCCTTGTGATTCCTCAGTGACATCTCTTCCAGTTAGCCGACGCAGTACATTTTTAACTTTCTGTACATCGTCTCTCAATTCAAAGTCTTTCACTTGCTGTATGAGAAGCTTGACTGTATCGATAATCTTTGTGATGTTCTCAACACCAGCTTTACAAGTCTCAAGCATGTCAGTGTATCCACTGGCTTCTTTAAACGTGTCCTTTAAGACATCGACCTTTTCTTTAATTCCTTTTGCTTGATCGATAAAAGCTTTTGATATACAGGCTCCCCCTTTGATGCACTTTTGTATCTTGAAGTTTCTCCACGTTTCTGGTATCATGTCTTTTAGGATTTCAATTTCTTTGCGCAATTCTTTGTACTGATCGATGACATACTTTCCAACGATCATAGCTTTTCGCACACATGGTTTTGTACTTTCCTTGAATATAGTAACAGTTTGCTGGCAGTCTGGTAGCTTATTAATTGTTGAAAGTATTGGAGAAAAGTTTGATGTGAAGGGCTTCAGATTGATCAGGACGTCCATGATTTGGCTAACCATGGATGATATCTCTTTCAATTCGCCTTGGATCTCATATATAGGTTCCTTGATCCTTCTAAACTTCGTTACTGCTTTATTGATTAGTTTATCAGCTTCGACTGTGAAGAATTTGTTCACCTCTGCAGTAACATCATAACTTCCAATTTTATTAAGTGTTTGACTTGCCATGGCCTTGAACTTGTTGCAAATATCACGGACTTTTGTGTCATAATCGATGCCAAATTCTTTCCTAATGTCTAGCTTTAAAATTTCATCCTTGAAGCTTTGAGCTCGATCAGCAAACTGTATGATATCATCTGCGGTCTCGCGTGCTTTATTGGCATACAACGGAAGGTTACGCATGTGAGTCAAAACATTATTCACTTTGATGGCGATTTCTCGAACTTTGCCTAAAAATCCTTTGTTGGTGTTTAACATTGACATAAAATCTGCTAGTAATTGGGCTATCTCGGATATTTTGCCTACACGTACAGCCATGTTTTCGTTGTACCAGTCTTCGACTTTAGTAACTGCTGTCTTCAAGTCTTCTCCAATAGTTCTGATGCCTTTTGCAACAGGGCCAACAAACTTGGTCAACTCTGCCAATGCGTCGCGTGAAGCATTTTGAACTTCATCGATAATACCAGCAGAGAAGTCCGCACCCTTCATACATACTCCAGTCACTTTAGAAGATGTTCCATTCGCAAATTCCACAACCTGGTCGGCTAACAACTGTATATCCTTTAAGCTCTTTGATAATTCTTGAACAGATTTTGAAACGAATCCACGAGATGCAACGGTAAAGTTTTTCTCAAGTTCGTCAATCAAGCCGTTAATCATGATTGTGTAGTTCATTAGTTCCTGTAGTGCTCCTTGAGTAGTTTCGTCAACTTTCTTGAGAATCACTATTCCTTCTTTCTCTAAATTTTCTCCAAAGTCCTTGAAATCTTTTGAAGAATTTAAAGCAAATTTGTAAACTTTGCAAATCTTTTTGGTACTTCTCTCAGCAAAATCTTTCATGACCGGACCAAGTTCTTGAAAGAAGTCTGTAATGTCACTGATGGCAGTAATATTTGGATTGGATGAATTTAGGAAGTTCAAGATTTGATTCACAAAGTCTTCTAAGATATCATCAGGCCCCTTGCCAACAGCTGTAGTGTTAGAGTTCCCACCAAAGAGTTCTTGAATAGTGTTAATTAGATCCATATCCTTTCCAGGCATTATGTCTTCAAAAAACTTTTCCAAGTCGAACGATGGAAGTTTGAATTGTTTGAAGAAGTCACTGACTTTGCCAAGGATGTTAATTAGCTTTAAGAACCCTGGTTCCTTTAGGTTTAGTTTGAAATTCAAGTTGATTTTCCAGTCAAAGCTTAGACCAAAGTTAAAGGACTTGAAAGGTATGGCAGGAAACTTTCCTTCGAGTCTTGGAAGATTCAGTCGTGGTAAAGCTAGGTTTTTCAGCACATCAAAGATAGATGATATGTCCAAGAAATTGTTAGCAAAATTCACAAGTCGCATACAAATAGCTGTAAATTTTTCCATGGAAAGAGAGAAATGTAGAGTAAATCTGAATGGCAACTGCAGCTTGAACCCTCCAGGTACAGAGATTCCAAGAGATTTAAAGAATTCCTTGATCTTGATGTCTTGCAGATCTAAAGATGCTGTCTTTAACCACTTTAGAAGGTCTTCTATTTTGAAATCAGAAGGCAGGTTATGGGGAAGTCTGATAGTAATGCGGTTCACAATATTCAGGATTCGGTCCAAAACAGCAATCACTTGTCTAAATAAATCATCCACTAGAGTCAGTTTGTTTAAGGCAATCTGTATCTTCTGCACATTATCTAGCATCCATTTCCAGTTTTTCAGCCGTTCAACAACCTTTTTCACAAAAGTGAGTATCTTCTTCATCAGATTAATTGGCTTTAAAGGCTTGAACAGATTTTGGACAAACTTGACTATTTTGCTTACGAAGTCAACAAGCTTTTGAATGTTAAGTGGGATGTTTGCCTTGAGTTTGTCCTTGAATTTTGAAATCTGCTCAAAAATTATACTGGTGATGTCATCGATCTTTGAGAGAATATCGTCACCTGCATCAGCGATGGCATGAATAAGATCTTTAGGAATGTCATTCTTGAAACTCGCAGAAGCTTTGAAAGCAGCTTTACCTTTCACAATGTCAAAGCCCCATTTCAAAATATGAGCCTCTATCTTTGCGTAATTGTCAAGGTTTACCTCGAAATTCCCTCCAAATATTCCAATTCTGAGTTTTACTTGATTACGAAATTGTATCTGAGATTCTGCTCCAAGGTATTTTCCTCCAAATGTCTTTGTCCATCTTCTATGCGGACCCAGTTGGATCTCACGTGGGCGAAGAGCAGGAATCAAAGCACGCTTTTGTCGCCGTAAGATGCTTCTTCGTTTTCTGATATGTCTAGTTTTCGGATGATTGTTGTGGTTTTCTAGGAATTCTTGAACGGATGCGTCGAGAGCATCGCCATCTTCAGCGTGCCATATTGCATGCTCGAGTGCCTGAACGGTTTTATCTGTCAGGTCCTCGTGTCTTTCAATAAAAACATCAATGACTGCTGCTTTGACATCGTTGTGCTCATCATTGTATAATGTGTCCAACAAGAACTTGTTTGTACTTTCTGCAGGTAGCTTACGCATGGACGAGACAACTGCTGATCTCACACCTGAGCTGTCGTGGTCTACGTGTTTAAGCATGACTTCTAGACCAGATAAGTGACCGAGGTTACCAAATGCCCATATATGGTCTCTAACGTAGGACTCGTGTTCCATGCTGTCAGGGTCATGAACATTGGACTTATTGCGATAGCTGTCATGAATGAGCTCTGCCACCACATCAGGTAGAGTTGAATTATAACCAGCTGTTTGTGCACGTTTGGTAAGTCCAGCCAATACGAGCATTGCCATAGATGATCTTTGACCAGGATTAGAGTCTCTTGCTGCCTGCGTGAATAGAGCATCAAACAGTTCTTTATGTATTGGTCCCTTGGGTATGTAAAAGATCCCTTGTAACAAAGTCTCGTATTCATCAAGAGTCAACCTGCGAGGGTACTCTGACATCAGGGCCTGTGCTAAAACACTTTGTGCTCGATGTCCACCACGCCCGGCCACCACACTGACAAGCACCGTCCAGGAAGTCACGTTTTGAAGATTTCGCTGTAGAACCAAATTGCAGATGTTGTTGAACGCTTCTTTATCGTGTTTTGCCAGTTTATGCATCTCTCTCGAACACTCCGCTATTTCTCTGTTCTTCACAGTTGGGTCAGTAAAGCATCGCATGAGTTCATAAAAGGGTCTGAACTTTACTTTATCACCACCAACTTTCTTCCAGTCGATCTTATGGGAGTCTCTGAAAACAAGATTTTCTTGATGAAGTCCCTGAATGTCTTTTTCCAAGTTATCTGGTGTTTGAGCGCTGCGTCTGGAGCGGTGGTGACCTTCCTTACTGCGAACATCGTCACAACGAACCAGTTTGAGTTTGTTGTAACCAGTCGTAGAAATCTGAATATCTTGGTCTTGTTCTTGGTACTCTTTTTTATTTTCAGCTCTTGGGTGTCCTTTTTGTGATTCAAATATCCCGAGGTGCTGACGATCTACCTTGTGGATTTTCCCATTTTTTATGTACACTGTACTTAAATACTTTTGTTTTTCCTTGTGCTCGCCACCAACAGGAGTACCGTCTGCAAACTCGAGGTAATCGTTATTGGTCCATTCTCTTCTTACAATTGTGTGAGAATCGTTGGTAAGAAGGGTAGTATACCTCGTGTTGTAGACACCTGAGTCGTCATGCTCTTCAATCGGTGCCAAGCTTCCATATCCTACAGACTTGAGGTGGACTTGAAAAGCTCCAGCAATACCTGTTTGGTTTTCATAATAGGAAACATGAATAAAAGGGAACACAAGAAAATGAATGAAAGTCCAAAGGAAAAAGGCATAAGCTGCATAACCTATCGACCTTGGTAGCAATAAAATCTACAAAAGGATCCTAAATTACGAATATGATCTGTGAGTTACTTTTCTACCTACTTTTCTTTGATCAACCCAGAGATTGTATATGGGTTGATGATGTTTGTTTAGGTTATTTTTATTAATGTCTCTTTTTAAGAATTAAACTTCTTGATCGGCAGAATCCATTACACGGCAGCCTAAAGCAATCTGTGACTGAACCGTGTCTTTAGATAGGGGAAGGGGGGAGGGGGTATATTAGGGTCAGATAATGTGCCGGAAGTTTTGATTGTTTAACCCGTACCCAACTACAAATTAATGTGTATTAAAGGCATTAATCACCAAATGATTTAAATTACATTAGCTTTCCTCACCTTTCTTGAGAGCAATAACTCTTGGTTCGTCGTTTCTTGGAAACAAAGCATCAACTATTGTTCCATGATCGTGTTGACGAAAGTAGAAAGGATTGGACAACTTTTTTTCAAGTTCCTCGTTGACAGGATGCCTGACCACGACATGACTACCACGTAGTCTTCTAATACGAGGTTGGTAAACCTTGAGTTGGTTGATGTGAAGTGAACTGTCGTTGCCTTGTCTTGCAACAGGAGTCACATCAATCTAAGGAAATAAATACATATTAAGGACCACTTTAGATATATGAAATGGAATCGAATAAAAATCCAATCAAAATAGACTTCTAGACTATAATCTCCTTCATTATCGAAATGGCTTCTTAATTTTTTAGAATGTTTAATTGAAACACATTATTGCCATGTTTAATTGAAGAACATTATTGCCATGTTTATTGTTAAATTGACAGTAATTACAATTGAATCATTAATGAACATATTGCTACTTTATTTACTTTCAACAAAAAGTGATCCTAGAGCTTTACATTTCCATGGGTGTAACTTGTTGATTATTTATTTATTTATTTATTTGTTTATGGACGATGCCCAGTTCAGCATAGCTGGTTTAAATGGGGCTCTGCATAAAACATACATCACATTGCTTTTTCCTATTTAATTATTGATTTTTGTTACAACAATACTTTCAATGGACATGGTTGCTTAGTTATGAAAAAGCACTCAAAAAAGCTGCCATGTTCTTCATATTCTCAAATTCTTTGAGGTTAATCAAATTAAGAGTAGACTTGGTGCAATCTTATCCTATAAATGATATATGTATCGAAGGGGGCCATAAATAGGTGAAAAAATATATAAAAGAAACACTTTACAATTTTTAAATACTTTAAATATATAATTATATCGAAATATTTTATTTATGCATAATTCCAACCTCTATTTACAACAATACAATATGTAATAAATATTCTCATACTCATTAATAATTCATGAGGAAACCAGCCAATAAATGGGCTATTACTTGAAACCTGGTAAAGTCCTGTGAAAGGACCTAATTTGGAACTAATTTTATAGAATAATTGGGATACGCGCGCTATGATTGGTCGAAAACCATGTTTGATGAGAGTATCAAAACACGCTATCGTCATTTTAGCGCGCGCGAGTAATGCAACTGTCAGATTTTAATCTATCGCGCGCGCTCATTGGTCAGTTTGAATAAGACGGCACGTAGGGAGAATTTACTTAGACTTTGCTTTGTTTGATCTTTTCGCTCGTTTGTTATTTTATAAAACAAAGCAAAAACAGTTTTCCGTGTTTGAAACTCTTGATCAGAGTATCAAACACGGAAAACTTATAGCAAAAGACGAGAAAAAGAACTTGGTGCCAACGTGATCAGAATCGTGGTTCTGGTTATAGCTCTAAATGGGACTTTGTACCATTTTAACTGATATATGTAATTGCCCTATTTCATAATGATGTCACAGCTTGTTTACATGGGGGACAGAATCACCAAGAACACATTTGAACACACTCTAACAGATTTTAGAAAAGAATCGTATCGTATTTGAAGAGCAGAAAAATATCGACATCCTATGGTGCTATAATCAATGGCAAGATGGTTACAACACTTTAAAAGACTCGTTGGGAAAAAGGATTCGATTCAGACGGGGTCTTCCGGAGCTTTCTGAGGATTTAAATCAAATCAATACCAAGTACGACAACATAATCATACTGGATGATCTGATGGCCGAAGCGACAGACAGTCCTGTAGTAGCTCAATTATTTACCCAGGGTCGTCATAGAAACGCTAGAGTTATTATCCTTCTTATTATTCGCTATCGCAACAAGAACAAGCCGTTTTGATGCAAGAAATGTTAGAACACCCAGAAAAAACTCTATCTGAGCCCTGTAGTCACGTTGAAGGAATATGTGGTGCCAGGCTTTCTGTTTCTACTTTACACGACTATTTTAGAAGAAATGGCATCACACACAAAATGGTAATATTAAGTGTTAAATGCGTTCTTGTATGTCGATGAGAAATCTGTAATCATGAATGTTGTATTCGAAAATTGCTGCAATTTTTCATGGTGTTTGAAGCCTTCATGTAAATGGTGTTTGAAGCCTTCATACAAATCTCTGATGCAGACATTAGAAACTATCTAAGATTTACAGATTACTTGTAAAGCCCTCCGTGCACTTATTTGCAAATGACAAATAAGCATGTAAATGATACTCAATGACAAACAAAACAACCATAAAACATTTTACATTATTGTCAAATAATAATTAAAGTTTCTTGAGATCTTCTAACATCTTCTTCTTCTGTTCCTCAAACTCATCATTGCTAAGTACATTAGCATCTTTAAGGTTCTTCAACTCAACAAGCTGTTGAAGAATCATCCCTCGAGCTTTAATCTACAGAGCAAACAGAATTTCACTGCTTAATTTTTTAACCATGTTATGTGTCAAATAACGTTCCTTCTAGACGCAATTTCAAGAGGACTTCACACCTTTGTTTCATTTGATTCAATGGCAGAATCCACTTGTGTTCTGGCCGACTGAAGTGAGGTAAAACTACTAGTTGAAGTCGTGGTTACAATGGGAATCATATTAAATGTAGAAGGAACTGCACCTGTAGGCTCTAGTGCAAAAAAGCAGCATTCGGAGGTACGGTGTCGTCGCGGTGACTCCCATTTACCCGATAAAAAAACATCACAATCGTCAATGTTTTGCTTAGGTTCGAAAAGCAGTAATAACCCAAATCATTGTTGATCCCGTGTAGAGGATTATATCTCCGCTTTTTGCAGCGTTTTTTATTGCAGTTTTAATAAGGAAGAAACCCCCAAATTTCCAAAATTACCAGAGTCGTTTACATGCGCGATTAAAAGATCGCTGCAAACTGCCACACATTTTATTGTGTAGTGGATAAGAAAACCTAACTTTTTATCTTGCATTATGAAAACTGCTCTACAATTTATCGATCCAGTCTAACTTACCAACATTCTAGCCCAACACTTCAGTTTAAAATCGCCAAGAACTGAGCCATGTGTTTCACGTAGCCTCGACAAATAGTTATTGAAAAGGCCCTTGTCTTCTTCGACGGAATCATTTTCTACAAATTTAAAGAAAAACATTAAATTCAGAATACACCGGCTGATACCGAATACTGTAAACATAGCAATGGAACATTTTATTAAAACCCGTAACATAGGTCAGATCATAACGAACTTGTTAGAAAAGAAGTGACATTTTATAATTTATTCGTTTTTATCGGGTTCCCTTCAAATATTCACGTGCGCCATGCACAAACGATTCTAAAATTTAATACCTTACTAACAAAATTGTCACAGTCCAATTTTAAGCTTTACAAAAGAAAAAGTACAGACAGACAGCTAGCATAAAGGTATTTCTCCATTTTGAATTTTATCACGTTTTAGTGCTCAGTAACTTACTCTTCTTCTTGTTTTTTGACGCCTTGAAATCAAGACACATGACTTCGTCCTCGTCCACAGTCTCTCGTTTCTTTGGCAAACTTGTTTTTTCGAAATGCGTATGTGACTTCAACCAAAATGTGACAGTTTAGGCTTTCAGTTAAATAGGCCTCTCTTAGGTGTTCCTCTGTACAAATGGTCAGTTTTCTTCCTCTCGTGCCATAATAACCAAGGTCAAAACTGCTGATGTCCTTTGCTGGGCTTATTTCTTCAGCGTGTTTTTTCACTAAATAGCTTTTAAACTCTTGGACATTTTTGAATATTGGTACTTCTTTCAAAGAGAACATGGAACATTGATTTTTGTTCTCGTGCTTATGCACTTTAAGCATTACGTTAATGCGTACTGCGTCGGCCATAATGGCTCTTTTAAAAATCCCGCGTCAAACAAACTCCCGCGTCAAGCAAGTTTCCCGTGCCAAGAAAGCTTCCGCGTCATGCATGGTTTATTTGAACGCATTTTCCATGAACCTCCGCGCCACTAGTTCATACGATTTACGCTTCACGGGTGACAAAGTTTCTCGGAAGGGGTGTATAATATAATCAAATTTCTTGATGCATGAAGCTTACTCATTATTTGCATATCGCAGCGACAGTTGAAATGAGGCGAATCCAACTGGAAAACACGCAGATCAAAAGATCAAGCGAAAACTAGAAAAACCGCACTAACCATCAATCTGAAGACGTAGAATAAATTAGGAATAACAAATCGAACTGTCACGGAAATCGAATATAATGAGGGAAAAATTCCCTGCTGCCCCCCCTCCCCCCCCCTCCTGGCTCCGAAGCGGCTCCGGAGCTGGGGTGGTGCAGAACGCCCATTTGCATACTACTAACTCTAAACCTGAAACAAAGTGAAGCTCGACCAATGAGGAAGGAAGTAGATATGAAAGGCCAAGGGCTGGGAAGACATGTTAAAACATGTTTAAACCAGTAATCATTCCTGACATTCTTGTAATATACTGTATTCAATGACTTGGAAATTCATGACCCAAAATAGAAATAAAGGTATGAAGGTATGAAAGTCAATATGTAGCCACTTTTAGAGCGAAATTCGCAATACTTAACTTAGAAAGCGGTTAGGGGAAGCGTTAGGAGCTAGGTCGTCATTGGGACGCATTATCTGTTTCTATAACCTGTCACACCCTTGGTTAATTCTTGTCTGTTTTATGCGTAGAGATAACTAGCTAAAAACTAGTTTGAGCTGCGTCGGTGTTTCTAATGAAACAGTAATGATAAAAAGGTAAATTTTACACCATGAAAAGATGAAAAGCACCGACGAAGGACTAGCGTCCGAAACGCAGTAAGTTTTTTCATCTTTTCACGGTATAAAATTTACCCTTTTATCATTAATATTTTATTTGTAAATCATTGCATTTCTTTATACATTACTTTCATAAATGATGGCAAATTCATTAAACTAAACCAAAGGTCAAGAGCTGTGAAAAGTTCGGACATAGCAGCCACTGCATATATAGCGCATTTTCGCCGACTTTATAGAACTAGTTAAATGAAGTGATCACAAAAAGAAATAAATACTGACTTACTAGCATTTTTATTTCATGTCCTTGGCTTTCTGTAGAGTGTGAACCACGAGCTGTGTGGATTGCCACTTGGTAGGAGTAGGTACATACTTTACCTATCTCAAAAACCAGTTTTGTAGAATTTCCTAGTTGGCTGGGATTCGCAAATCTGTTTGCTGCAACACTTCCTCTTAGAAGTAATAGAAGTAATAGCAGATAAAAGCTGCAAAACCCAGACATAATGGCTTGGATACCAGCCGCAGTTCCTGGACTGCTTTTTTTTAAGACACCAGTTCGTTCCTATTGAAGGAAAGCCAGTGACAAAGTTCCTTGGCCTTACACGTTTGTGCTTCCTTCTAACCCAAAATAATGAACTGATCTACTCTAATAGGATGCATTTAGTAAAATGACGTAATGACGTAAAAAGCAGCCAAAAAAAGTATTAAAAAAACACAGACAAACCTCATTTATTTTACTTGTCGAAACACAGCTCGATGGGTTCCCTCTGACGTTTCACAGGTAAGCTGAAGAATTTCGTCCTTAATTCTATTAAAAGAAAATCAACTTGATATAATATCGTGATAATCACCGTTGAAATATATATATCGTTCTTTTTTACTAAAAAAGTTATATATATCTACGCATGTGAATATATTACATGATATCTTGACATGTGAAAATGACACCATTTGGTAAGAATTCTTAGAAATTGCATTAATTACTACAAATCTACTAAAATTGTTTTTCATCGATATTATACATCAAACAAAATACTACATTGACGCTTGGAGATATGGAATTTATCTTTTTAGTCCTGTTGGGAATATCTCACTCTACTGACTGCTGCACTCACTCATGACTTAAACACTCGAAGATAAAATCCGTATCTCGGAGTGTTTAAATAGTGTACTAATCTTTTAAGTCTTTTAAGCGTAAGTATTGAATTTTCTTAGAAATTTTGCTTAGCAGTAATATTAGCTTGCATTTAATTTGTTTTGGGTGTTTTTCTGCAGCCGATTTACTCACAAAAATTACACATGATGGTTGCAAAGCAATTTCCTGTTATACTGCTACTGTCACTATTACTTCATGATGGCCATGGATGTCCTTCGAGAGGAAGAAGCCCTACACCTCCATCATGTAGACCTACAAACTGCAAAGTCAGTGACTGGTCTTCATGGTCGTCCTGCTCAAACTTGTGTGGTTACAATGGAAAAAAAACCAGGACAAGAACAAAGATTGCTGAGCGGGCTTGTGGTGGAAGCTGCCCTTTTATTTTGCATGAGGAGGAAATCTGTAACAGAAATGCTTGTCAGAATGGAGGAACATCTGATCACGCTGATAGATGTAGCTGTAGGCCTGGATTTAAAGGAACGTGCTGCGAGTCTGGTAAGTATATGGATATGTAATTTGCTGTAAATGTAATTGTTCTCTCCACAACTATTAGTGTATTCTCGGAAGAATCCGTGATACTAGCAAGTGCTCATTTTTAGTCAGGTATCGCTTGGTATATTTAGGCCGGTTCATATGGGATTTAACATTAGCTCATATGAAGTCCATGAAGCCGCTTAAGACGTTTAATTAGACATTATTTGGTCAGTTTGAGTATGATGCATTCTCCATGCGCTGGTGCTGAAAAGTGAAAGGCATAATGGATCGACAGGGACGTCGGGGCGTTATTTTTAAACGGGGGGGGGGGGGGGGGGGGGCTACAAATCAGATTATTTATTTATATATTATATATACACCGAATCCCTAAAACTATGACATGTTTGAGATATATATACATATATATGTATCCCCCTTTTTGCTATTTTCTTACCTGAATTTTCAAGGAAAGACAATAGCAAAAAGGGGGATACATATATATGTATATATATCTCAAACATGTCATAGTTTTAGGGATTCGGTGTATATATATATATATATATTTCAAAACCAGTACCAAAACGATGCACACTACTTTTTATGGAGTGTACTCTAAAGAAAACCTGAAAGAAACGCATCGTTTCTTTCTACGATTTTTATTGGAATTATCCTTGTCATTAAAAGGAAATGTTAAGCACCAGTAGAGCTGCAATAGATATCATGTTATCATTCTACAGGCTTGAAGGTCGAGGCTGTTTAATTTTTTTAAAGTAGGTGTATCTGCATCACTCAACTGACGACATAATCATAATTTTTATAGCATTTGGTATGCTGTAATGAGCAGCAGGGCATTTTTGCGTGCAGGCCACTCATTTTGGACATAAAAATAGTCTGGTGAAACTAGGGACTATGTGTCACTGATTTTCTATAAAGAGAATGCGTATAGAAGGGAGGAGAGCCCGACAAAATTAGGCGTTATATTTCACTGATGACTAAGCAAAACAAAACCAGAGGCGGTCTGGAAAATACTTCAAAAAAAATTCTTAAAATATGATTTGCAGACATGCTTTTCCTGCTTTCTGGGGATATTTTGAACAAGAGGAAAAGGAAAAATGAAAAATAAAGAATTCGGAACTAAAAGGGAGGGCCGCAGCCAGATCTCCTTCCCCTAAATCCGGCCATGTAAATAGCGTTTTTTTACATGTGTGCACCAGTTAGTGTCTGTGAGAGGAATTCATAAGCAACCCGTTTTAAACTTATTAATGCCTTATTTCAGATGTCAACGAGTGTTTAAATAGACCCTGTCAGCATACTTGTATCAATACCTATGGTAGCTACGCATGTCAATGTCGTGCTTGCTACACTAAAGTTGGTACGCGTTGTGATCTACGACAGTGCAGCATTGGAGGTCGTTGCTATGCGTATGGTACAAAGAACCCTAGCAACGCATGCCAGGTAAAGCTAGTTATCATTAGGAGCTGTGATTTTGCTCGAAAGAATATTTATAATTATTAATTTATATATGTATTTTAAGGACGCTCGCGCGCATGCGTACGCACTCATCGTGCTCATCGTCTTTAACTATCAAAGAAAGATCATTTCTTTCTTCCGGCATTATTTATAATTATTATTTATTTATTTATTATCATTTTTAATGATTCGTAATTATAATTGTTTATATTTATTAATTATATTAGGCTATAATGTTTTTAACCTTCTTGGCTTTAGCAGCCCACAATAAATAAAAGTAAAAAGTTAGAATATATGAAATCATAAAAAATGATTAATCTATATATTTTAAGGACGCTCACGGGCATACGCTCATCGTTTTTAACTAGCAAAGAAAGATCATATTTTAACCTTCTCGGCTTTAGCGGGCCACCTCATGAACAGATTTGAAGCTAAAATCGTAAATTACAAAAGCAAGGAGGTGGTAATTCTGGAGATGAGCTGCCCATGGATGGAGAATATAGAAAAGAAAGATGAAGAGAAGACGGTGAATTACGGTCCGCTGCGTTGGGAATTGCAAGATCAATATCCTGGGTACAAAGTACATCAGTACAATGTCATTATGGACAGCGCGATGTATGGTTGTCGTGAAGTTTTCACATATCTATTTCCAAGTATTGCGAATGAACCTTACGAAAAATCAGCATCAAATCTTAAAAACTCATCGAATAATTTTTTTTACTAATTGTCGTTGTAAACCTCAAATATTAGAGTTTTGCTAAAAATCACATTTTCGCCGTTTTCTTCAAAACGGCTCCAAGTTTTTTCTTCAAACTTGCTACCAGAGCTTTTTCTAGATGGTAGTGAAATGTTTACAGCTCGTCCTATCCAAACTTTGCAGGGAGAAAACATTTTAAGTGAGGTTTACCTAAAGAGCTCAGCACTCCGCTAGAAAAAATTAGTTCAATATCGGTCGGACACAACGGTCTCGGACATTGCACAAGGTTAACTTCGGGACAGGTTCAGCAGAATATCTGCATAAACACAATGACATTGAAGATGTCGTTATGCAAATATACTCCCGAACTTAACCGTGTGGAGCGACCGAGAGCGTTGTTGTCGACCGACGAGGTGGGGGATTCATTAAAAAAAAATGTTATGTCAAGGTTCTTACCTGCGTAGGACTCGGGCGAGAACGAATTTCGACCTTACTACTCTCCCGCATTTTCGTAACGTGTACACGACCCACCACCAGCCACCCCACAGGGCTAGTTTTGTTCTTGAAAGATCCTTCCACAAAGTTCTCTTATTTACTTTAAAAATGAAAGATAACTACAGATAATTCAACACAATATCAGGTTTGGTGAAAATTACAATGGATGTCTTTCATTAAACTTGAAATTTTGGAGATTTCAGGACTTTTTCAGGACAAACTGCATCATCATCGTAAACAATTCGCTCATGCGCACTAAAATCCCCAGTTTTTATTACATGTTTTACTTACTTGTCTTTTTCGTTCAAATCCAACAGGATTGCAACAGCGCAAAGAAAGGAGCCTGGACCAATAACAACGCTCTCCCGTGTAGTGATGGTAACTTGTGTACACGAGCAGACCACTGTGTTAATGGACGATGTGTAGGCACACCCTTCACGTGTTTATCATGTGAACAGTGCAACGGGAACACGTGTACAGTCAAGCCAGGTTTCTGTACTATTACTGTGAATGGAACGAAAACTTGCTTCAACCATAGAGCCTTGAGAACAGGATTTCCTTGTCAGGTACCCGATTCTTTTTTCTTATTCACTTTCAATCAAGTGCCTATCCAAATGCTCTTGGATGTGAGACGGATTGGATAATCAACTCTTCGGTGTTTCAATAAATAAGGAAACTGTTTCAGCTTCAATGGGCTTGGCAATATAATGAAGATCATTGAATGGTTGAGTGTTAGGGAGGGGGTATGGTAAAGAGCGGAACCCCGCTGTATGTTTTCACAGAAGTTAGAATCAGTAGGCCAATACTTGTGTTTGTAAGATCACGCATAAAATCAAAAATATAATTATTGCCCTCTTTTCGTCATTAATAGGAATGTAATAGTAACGACCCCCACCAATGGACAAGTAACAACAACCTTCCCTGCAGTGACAACAGCGTCTATACCAAAGATGATCGTTGTGTCAAGGGTGCATGTCGTGGTACACCTTACTCATGCCTCCCATGTGAAACCAATGATGGAAGAGGTTGTCCTTTGAAGAATGGTCACTGTGTTATTCAGGAAAATGGGGCGAGGACTTGCTTTGCAAATCAACAACTGAAGCCGGGAAATCCCTGCCAGGTTTGTTGATGCTCTTAAAACACTAAAGGAGTAGAAAATGTAAGATAGACTAATGAGCGAACAAAGAAACAGAAAAACAAACAAACGAATGAACAAACGCACGAACGAACGAACGACCAGCCGACCGCTCATCAACCACCCAACCACCCAACCACCCAACCACCCAACCACCCAACCACCCATTCCCCCAACCACCGAACCACCCATTCCCCCAACCCCCCAACCACCCATTCCCCCAACCACCCAACCACCCATTCCCCCAACCCCCCAATCCCCCAACCACCCAACCACCCAACTCCCCAACCCCCAAACACCCAATTTTATGTTTCATTCCATATTTCTAATCAAATGTTGAATTTTCTTTTAAAACTAGTGGTGTAATTCATCCTTGAGCACGAGTACCTGGACCAACTTCAATGGAGTATCATGTGACGATGGTAACAAATGCACCCGATCAGACACGTGTACCAATGGTCAATGTACTGGTACAGCATTTACTTGTAAGTCACACTGCCAGACGTGTAATGGTCGTGACTGCAGTCAAAAAACTGGATTTGGGTTTGTCAATGGAAAGTGTACTTGTAAAATAGCAGGTATGAAAAGGAGTGCACATGTTTTTCTCGCTCCTCTGTAAAGGAGTTGACCCATTTAACTTGAGAATTATGCTTCCCAATCCAAACCAAATGTCATTCACTTGTAAGAAGATTTTATTTGCTGTCCAATTAAGAAACAATTGGACGAGGAAAATTCCGAGGACTTAGGCCGAGTCCAATTTGGCAGTCAGAGGAATTTTTGGAGTCTAATTATTTCTTGATTGGGGAGCATCAAATCCCATCACCTCTTAATTATATAGCTGCCTAATTAATCCCATATCAACAAGACCTGTCCAATTACGAAAATAATTGGACAGTTACCTATATGGGATTAATGAGAAGCTGTTTAATTATGATCCTTGAATTGGCCGTTTAAAGACTTTGATATGCCAATGTTCCACTGTTGCAGCAGGAAGGGCTTAGGATCTTTTCATGAACGGAAGTCTAGTTTTATCCTGCCTTTCCTTTTGCATTTGTATTTTAGACAGGCCAGTGATGTCTACATAGCTTTTTCAGCTTTTTCTTATTGGTACGAGATAGACTTGTTTCTAAAGGGCCTAGGTGTACCATTTCTGAAGGGTTACCCTCTTTTGATAATATCAATGCATGTGTTAACTTACTTTCAATTCTAGGCAGGGATTATAATCATCAGCAGTTAAATCCTTCCCAACAATGTCAGTGGTGTGATCTGTACGATGCCACAAGCAAGTCAACAGGAACTTGGACAAACCGTCCCAGTGTACCTTGCGACGACAAGAAAACATGCACCAAACAAGACATGTGTACTCAAGGACGATGCGTTGGTCAGCCTTACAGCTGAGCAGCAGTAAGGGGGACTCGCGGTCAATGTCAAAGATTTACGGGTTTTACAGGCGGTTTAAGGAAGGCGCCGGCAGCGGGAATAAGCCGCGCGATAAGTCCTTACTGCTGCTAGTTGTCGAACCGCAAACGGAGGTTAAGATATTCCTTAGATATAGATGGACACCATCACAAGCATTCGTAACAAAACTGTGCGCCGACTGCGAACTCAGGTGTTGGATCGCCTGGATGCTGACTTTGCCTTCACAACATTTATGGAGGGAGATACGGACGAGACGATGACAGAAGAAAGGGCTGAAAGAATAATTAACTTAATACCCGAAGGTAGCTACCGGTTGGAGCTAACGTTCATAAAGTATTTAGACGGCGAGTGGATGATAGAAAAGGGGCGCAATCCTATCAGGGCGTCTGGTAAGAAGGACCTGTTTGTCTTAAACGAAAACACACGCCCGGGAGCATTGGTAGGAATAGACATGCTGTTCTACGAGGTTGCTTACCCGGTTACCATAGTCATTTACGGTGCGTACGAGATAAAGACGCCAGACGTTAAGAAGTTGAAGCCGATGCGACATCCCGGTAACTGCGTAGGGAAGTTAGTAAGAGAGTTCTTTGAAGACTCCTCTCGGGGCGGTAAACTGACTTTAAAGAGAAGAGAAGCCATCAGGAAATGGGAAAAAGATACTAATAGGACCGGAGGGTCGATAGACAACATCAAGAAGTTAGAAACGGCGCTGGAGAGGCGAATCCATGTGAAAGATATCACCGACGGCTTTATTTACTCCGGAACACACAAATATGGGGGCCGCGGTGCGCCTATAGTCATCTACCAGCACAATGGGCACGCCTGGCGCGAACTGCGGTTCCCAAGAAAGAAGGAAACGAAGGTCTATAAGAATTCTCCATTGGCAGAGTTAATCCATGAGAATTCCATTTGGTTGATGGATTCAGAAGGAAGTCAGTTTATGACGCAAGACGGCACTTTGTATCGACCCGAAATTGAACAACAGCGCATTCAAAGCGCCTGTGAGACCTTAGGGGAAGACTTCTCTGACGAGGTCCTTAGCAGTCGCAGCTTGGACTTCTTAGCCGCAAAGAAAAGAAATGGATGGAAACCTGCCCCAAAAGAGTTCGGAGACATAGCCAAAGCCTGTGTAGAACACGGTCACGGTGGTCTGTGGAACATGGAGTACGACAAAGATGAGTATGTGTCGCTGGATATGAAACACTGTTACCCTGCAAGTTTTAAAGGTCTAGGGGATTGTAAGGAATATTACGACCGTTACGGACATCCAGACTCCCAATTCTTCCGCGTTTCGTTAGACGGTCACTACGACGCCCCAGCAACTGGATTCGTACGATTAACGTCTTGGAAGTTGGCTAAAGACTTACATCCCATAATTTACGCGTGGTACGGGAAGCATCTACAAGAGAAAGAATGGATACCCGTACCTCTATTGAAGTTCTTTGAAGAGCGCAAGCTTTTAAAATACACGGCGCATGAAGCCATACTTTGTCATGGCGCCTTTACGCAATGGCTCCCAGAACACAACCCCACAGCACGCGTTGTCATAGGAAAATTCACGCAGGGCGCTAAGGAGGGCGAGAAACACATGCAGCGACGCCTGATAACAGACGAAGGAGAGTTAAGCTTCCTTATTAAGCGCGCCCACGAACAAGGAACAATGGTGTCTGTGGAGAAATGGGACTACTTCATAGAAGGTCAGAAAGAACAGAAATGGAATGCATTGTGTTACTACCAAGACCATCGACCGCAATATTACCACCTGCGTGCGAGTATGTTAGCATATGCGCATATTAACCTACTTGCGATGCTCCTACGGTTTGACAAAGAGGACGTTCCGCGCGTAGCCACGGATTCCTTGTACGTAAAGCCTGAAGTGTTAGAGAAGATGAAAGAATTCTACACCGAAGATGAGTTGGCGGAAAGTGGTCAATGGCGCGTTAAAGATGAGGAGATAAAAGCATGGAGAGAACGTGTAGAATATCACGGAGAACACACCCGCGGTTCCATTACGCCTACCAAAGAGCCACTGCCTTCGGTTGCCGACCCCATTTCCTACCAACGCTTCTCTTACCTCTACGGTACAGGAGGCAGCGGTAAAACTACGCGCGTGTTAGAACTCTTTCCTAAGATAAAGGTGCTAACGCCAACACATCGTTTGGAAAGAGAACTCTGCGAAATGGGCCACGACGCTCAAACGTACCACAGCTTCTTCCGTTGGAATGGCCAAAAGTGGGTACCAGAAGCCATCCACGACATACCTCCGGTGATACTTTGGGATGAGATTTGCACCGTACCTTTGGAAATCCTGCAGGAGTTCGTAGAGTTCCTTCGCGGGAAATGTCAAGTAATATTCGCCGGAGATCCATGCCAGCCTCCTCCAATAGCCGGAGAGATGCCCCACGAATGGCTGAAAGATTTCGTAGACCATGCGGAGGAAATCAACACAGATTACCGCAGTAAGGATCAAATAAGAAACCTGAAGGCGGAATTAAGGGGGCTCAGTGATGCCGACCAATGCAAAACACTGCGCAAACGCGTACGAGCGAAGAAATACGAGGACTTCCTTTACACATGGCATCCAAAGGATCTGGTGCTGAGCAGCAAACGCGCAGCACAGTCTCGCATACAAAAGGATTTGCTAAATATACACCGAGAGCGCTTCTCTACGCATCTCGTACCTGTTTGCTACAAACCCCACGACACCCGCATGCAAAAAAGAGACGTCTGGGTACCTGGTACCGACATCCAACTGCAGAACGCAGTAACGCACGATAAAGCCTGGGTACCCATAGAAAAGGTGGAAAAAATAACCTCCCATCCAGATTGGCGCTTAGGCTATTGCATGACAGTCCACAGCGCGCAAGGGCTTACCATAAAAGAAACCTTATGGATCATAGACCAGCGGCTGTGTTGGAGCAACCTTATCTACACCGCCGTAAGCCGCGTAGAATATGCCAAACAGTTGAAAAGAGCCTGGGGGCCGCAACTGCGCTACGATAAGACGCCAGAAGACATAGCAAAGGAGAACATTGCTAAGAAACTCCTTCGCTACAAGCGGCACGACGAAGAAAAGAGTACGGATCCCCGCTATGCGGGGGTCAAATTCGACCTATGCGTGGACGACGTCTATAAGAAAGGGGCAAGGTGTGCCAAATGTAACATACCTCTACTATGGAGGTTTGACCCGAATGACGATCAGCAGTTCTCCGTGGATCGTATAAATAATAAGCGCGGCCATTGTAGAGGCAACGTAAGACTGACATGCCTAGAGTGTAATCGGGCGCGTGGAGCAGCACTACTCTGAGTCTTTGGGGACTATGAGCAGCTCTTCCATGACAAATCCACGACTCGGGCCATTTAGGTAATACAACACGGGTTGCCCTTCCTTGGTGACGGACTTTGAAATCTCATAGGTTTCCAAAGACCAGTTAGGATCCGTGGCTCTCTTACTGCCACCTTCGAGTTCCCCCGGCTGATAAAGGTATCTGACCACTATGTCGCGGGGTAGCTTTTTTTCCTTCAGTCCGACCGCCCTTGAACTTCTGACGTAGGACTTGTGTTCCACGTGTTTCTTCTTCATAGCATCCTTGGGTTTCATTCCCGTAGCCCTGGCCGCCTCGTTGTTCAAAGCCGCGACGACCTGGGGGAGCCTCTGAGTCCATTCCCTGTTGCGTTTGGAGGGATCTTCCAGCTCTTTCCAATACTGGTACCCAAAGAGACGCTCGGCCAGGGTCTTATTAAATCTTTCGACGATGCTCTGACCCCTGTGGTACTCTGCCTCGGCTCTCCTAATCTTAGTGCTGTGGTCTTTCAGGGTCTTAGTAACCACGCCCATGAACTCTGTCCCCGCATCCACTTGCAGCAGCTTAGGCCATTTCAAGACGCGCTTATAAATCCTACCTAGGGCTTCTGCGACTTCCCCAGAATCCTTGCTGGTTATGGGTTCGGCGTCCTTGTATCTGCTTGCGATATCGACTACGGTCAAAGCGTATCTATAGGTCTTCTTTCTCACCTTGTCGTGCGGTAAGAAAAGCAAATCCGCCTGATGAACTTCATTGGGGGTATTTACGGTGAAGCTGGGCCTGGGAATGTACTTCGGCACGGGAAGATAGACCTGCCAGAGGGTTTGTTTTCTTAGCCAGTTCTTAGCCGTTTCTTCTGATACCCTGGCCGCGGTCGCGAGTTTCTTGATAGCTGACGCTCCTTTCCAATAGCCTTCGGGTCCATAGTAAATCCTTTTGAGTTTGTCCTCTACGCGGCCCATTATATGAATTCCAAAACGAGATTGATCTTACGTCCGTTAAAATCCACCGTCTTTCCGTCCACCTTAATGGTGATGTTTATGCTTTCTACCAAATTGGACAAGTCATAGCTCAAAGAAATGGGGGTGTATTCTACCAGGTCAAATGGATTACCTTTGGGCAGAAACTTGGACATAAGAGAAGACTTTTCTCCATCGTTGTAACTATGGACCAAGTCGCAATAGACTTCGTAAGAGGATGCGACTTTCCATTTCACAGGTATGGCTGTGTCGGTAATTGTCTTGCCTGAGGCACATAATAATGACCCCAATGGGTCAGACTTTCCAAAAGTTACTGAATAGTTTGGCATATTATGTTTGAAGGTCATTTCGTGCGGCAATCCTGTGGTGAGCGTATAACCGTGTTTTGCTAATTCCTTAGCAAGGGTGATTGGTGTGTAATGTCCATCGGGCAGCAATACGCCTTGATAGTTGCCGCCGCCTTTATGCTCAGTGATCAAGGCATTGACTAAATTATACCAAGAATTGTACAAAGAACAACTAACCAACCGAACTTTATGGGCTTTAATGGGGGGATTCAGATAAGTGGTAAAGTTATTTTTATCGCTTTCCAAAAAGACGATCATATATTTCAGGAAACACAGTTTCCTTCGTTAGAGCAGATACGCCAAAGCTACGCCTCCTGCCAGCCCTGCGACTCCTACGAAGACCAACTCACTATCTTTTTGTTTCTTAGAAGGCTGATAGTAGTTCTTAAACTGAGGCTTTCTTAACCCCGTTAATGCCGCGGGGTGTGCCTGTGCATAAAGTTTAAAGGCGTAGTCTGTGTTTTCAAAGTTCTTATCCGCCTGTATTTTGTCTTGGTAGTTCTTGTCCAACCAATCCCTGTAAGCTTGTCTTTTTTCATTCCAAGCTGCCACGTCTCGCTGATATTTCTCCAGCGCTAAGTCGTGTCTCTTTCTTTCGGCGGCTAAATCTCCGCTTTTGTCGCCTCTGACTAATCTATCCAAATATTGACCACCATAATTAGCTCCAGTGAATGCTAAAGCTGCGATAACTCCGCCTACGACCACGCTAGCCATTATATATTAGAAAATCACAGGGATTTTCGCGAGTTATGTCGTTGGCAGGTACTTTTCCTTCCGTAGGTAATCCTTTACCATGATAGCTCCGCCTACGGCAGCGGTCATCTTGGCAAAGTTAGCGAAGCTCTTGCTTGGGTCTTCAGTAAAGTCTTCTTTGAGCACTTTCTTACCAACCCAACCAATACCCGCAACAATGGAAGTAATAATAGCTGCTTCTTCAACAGTTTTTAACAACGCGGTCGACATTATATTACAGAGCGAGAAGGTTATTACTCCATTTCAGGGATCTTACTTTTTCTAACAGCCGGTTCCACAGGTGCGTGATATGTTGGTGGTTCTACTTTTGGCTTCGTAGCCCGCCATTGTAAGTAAAGGCTGCCTGCTGCTATAGCAACTCCTAACGCGCCAATGACGTACCCAGGATTAATGAAGGATTCCTCTTCTTTCTCTTCCACCTTTTCTTCTTTTTTGGCTTTGTTCTTCCTGTTCATCTCCGCGAGCTTCTTTCCGGCAGCGACTCTGCCCGGAGATTTAACCTTGGTAATCTTTTGCTCGGGCTGCTCTACCTTCGACTCTGGTTCACTCATTTATATCTAAGGACTTGAAGGACTTGATAAGTACTTGACTAAGTACTTAAGGACGACTTGGAAATAACCTGGGCGCGACCTGACCAAGTACTTAAGGACGACTTGACTAAGTACTTGAGGCGACTTGATCAGGTACCTCAGCAAGTGCTGCCTGGAAGACCTTTTCGACTTCTCTGTCCTTTTTGAAGTCCTTCCAAGACATCGTAAGTTCCTTCAAGTCAACGTGCTGAGCTACGTGAAGTGCCGCAGAGGCGACTGCCATTAACTTACCGCACTTCAAAGACAACCAGCCGCAGGTTATCTTAAGTTCTTGAGCAATAACGTAGTCCTCGCTTATGTCCTTCCGCAGTTGCTCCACGTCGTCTATGGGCAGCGCAAGTCCAAGCAATTTAGTCGCAAGTCGGATAGCGGAGTCTGCTACGGCGTCCGTGGTCTTACTTGCAAGGGCGGCCTCGTATCTCTTATGGAACTTCTTAACTTCCTCTTCTGACAACTTATTAACTTGCTCATGGGTAAGTTCCTTACCTATCATTTCTTTACACTTCCCCGAAGACACGAGGATGTTAAGTTGTTCCTTAAGGTTACTTTCGTCTAACTGCGCGGGGACTTCATCTAAGAGCTGCTCAATGTCCATATATGTTAATGGAATACGGAAACCTCAAAGAGAAAATCATCTTGGAATGTTGGTGCGTCTTTAAATGCCGCATGTATTCGTGTAACTGTTCCTTGGATATCTCACCGCCGTAGTCGCTTAAGATGGTTTCCAGGTCAGACTTACTGGGCGTATAAAATACTACGAGAGAGCCTATGTTTTCCCTGAAGGGTTTAGAGACACTGGTAAGCTGCTGGGAAAGCAACCAAACGCTGATATTGTCATGCCTACCGCTGAAAGCGAGCTTCACTAATTCGGAAGTGCGTCTTTTTACGTCGTCCCCGCAGGCAATGTCGTCCAATATGAGTAAAGTCTGTGTATCTTTAGGGAATTGCTTGTGCCAGAACTTAAGATGGCTGGATAACTCGTTAGGGTCTAAGATATCTACAAAGAAGTCGTCGTCTTTCACTCCTATGCCCGTCCAGGTGCGGTTGTTCACGTAGGTGGGGCAAAGCAGTACGATGTAGTCGAAGCGGTATCTAAAGGGTCCTAATAGCTGCTCTACCACGAACTGCGTTTTACCGCAGCCGGTGGGTCCTACGATCAGAGCGTTACAAGGAATATGGTTCGGATCCATTATATATACGATGGAGCCAGTGGAAGCAGTGCAAAGAATTGTCGCCGACGCAAAAGATAAAAGAGACACCATAGAAATGCAAAGGGAGGAGATAGACCGGTTAAAAGAGCGCGTGCAGGAGTTGTACGATGAAATGTGCGGTCTGAAGCGTGCAGAAAGGTTTGGTGCGCTTTTGACGATGGCCGGTTGGGCAAAAGAGTCCGTTAAGGACTTCATGCGATATCCCCTGTAGAATGTTAACAATAAGGTTAAATCTTTGTTAAGTATATGCTATTCAAAAGGTGTCTTAGAATGTTAACAATAAGGTTAAATCTTTGTTAAGTCGCCCATAAGCTATTCCATAAAATGCCTCAGAATGTTAACAATAAGGTTAAATCTTTGTTAAGGATGCCTGGAAACTATTTAAAAAGTGTCTTAGCTTTACTATTTTGAATCCCGCAAGCGCCCTTAAAAGGGGTCCTTATTTTTATTTATTATTATTCATTATCCTTAATAATAATAAATAAAAATAAGAATGGGATTTGAGACTCTTTGCGCAAACCCTACTTTACTATTTTAAGCCGACTACTAACCATTACGGGCTTTCCAGGCATCCTTAACAAAGATTTAACCTAAACGTCAACATTCTGAGACACTCTTTGGAATAGTTTCCAGGTATCCTTAACAAAGATTTAACCTAAACGTCAACATTCTGAGACACTCTTTGAAATAGTTTCTGGCCGTTAAGGACTTCATGCGGTATCCCATATAAGGCTTATTAAATCTTTATTATATATGGAGTGCGTGCACTGCAACAAGGAGTTCAGCTCGAAGCAAATGTTAAAATACCACGTTGAAAAGAAGGTGTGCGCTAAGAAGGCACGCGAAAGGCGTTGTAAGGAGTGTAATCGACTCTTTAGCAGCGCGCAGATGTTGGATTATCACGTGGATAACCGCGTTTGCCTAAAGAACGTATGTGAGCGCTGCGAGGAGGACAAGAACGACGAATGGCATCGACATCGGTGCCGCGGCAATTACGACCTGCTAAGCGTGGCTTGCGAGGAGCACGGCGACGTTGCTGCACGATGTTGCCCAAAGGAAACCCAAAGGAAGTTAACGCGCCGCAAGAAGGAAATTGACCAGCGCTTTGCGGAGTTTGACTGCGTCGAAGGCGTAAGGTGGGAGGATAGAGAACATTGGGAGGCAACTTGTGAGCGCTGCGGCTGTCAAAGAAGTGACCAACATATTTGGCAGTGCCTCTACGACGGTCAAGGCGGCTTTAAGGAGTACTTAGATCGCTTCGAAGCTTGGCATGCCGGCAATGAGGCCGCAAGGAAAGCCCGTAGAAGTTAGAAAGGACCTAAGATAGTAAGATAGGGTTTGTGCAAAGAGTCTCAAATCCCATTCTCATTTTTATTTATTATTATTAAGAATAATTAAGGATATTTAATAATAATAAATAAAAATAAAGACCCCCTTTAAGGGCGCTTGCATAATCTAATAATAATAAATAAAAATAAGGACCCCTTTTAAAGGTATATGCTAGCCTACGCAGCTGCCTTTCTGGGAGGCATTCTAATTACCCTTTCAATATATGGACTGTATTACGTGCGAACTACCTGCAGACTGCATTACCCCTTGTAAGCCGCGTAAAAAATACACCTGCCTTCATTGCGACAGGGTATTCTCCGAAGGATCCTTTGTGGGGCATTGGTGCTCCGCGGATCCTAAAGCGCAGCGGACTTTAGCAGACGCGCTTAACTACAAAGAGGAGATGGAGTAACTCTTCTTTCAATGTCAAACTTCCATCGGCCATTTACCTTACCATAGCTGCGTAAGTGGGTGAATTCCTCGCCCTGAATTACGTACCGCACGCAATCCGGCGCCCAAAGGGAATATTCCTTACCTTTTAAGTCTTTGAGGACTAACCGTAAACGGTCGATGTCTTCGAAGACGACGTAATTTTTTATTTCGTATGCTTTACCGTGGACAAGATCACGCCAGTGAGTCAAGCTGAGCTTCATTATACCTATGGAATATCTTTAGATGCGTTTTCAAAGTGGCGTAGGACTTAAACCGCTTTACACAGCCCTTACAGGGAATACGAATGCCATCCGCGTAATCCATCAGGGCACGGCAGATAATGTCGTAATCGTTGCTAACCATCGTTAGGTAACCATTTACGTCGAGCTGTGAGATTTTCTTAGATTGCTTCGCGGATAAGACGCCGTTTCCTTTTGGGGTTTTCAACTCAATACACAACCCGCGGTATTTCTTATGCGCATTTAGGATTAAAAGGTCGGGTTGACCGGCTTGGTAGCCTTTTCGCCAGCAGGTTATTCGCTTGCTGTCTGAATCTTGAAGTTCGCCAAGACCCGGCGCTATGATGAAATCGGGGTAAAACCTACGTGTGTAGTCGACGACCTTCGCGTGTAGGTCGGCTTCATTTTCGATCTTGAATACTAACTTGTTTGGACCGTCAAACCGCCTTTCTATCGCATATTTACCTGTTTTCCTTAGCGCGGGTAGGACTTCTTCGAAGACCCAATCACGAAACTCCACAGCTTTGGGTAGTTTGGAGCTAAATATCAGTTCGTACAGACCAGGTTCGGATATAAACACGGCATTTGGTTGCGTAGTAAAGGAGCGGTGATTCGCAGCCCCTTGTAGATCAACCCATTTTTTCTGGTATTTCTCAGATACGTGTGCTCTAATTGCATCTCTAGGGCGCTCATAGCCCAACGCCAAAGCCACTTCCTTTGCTTTGAAGTATAAAGTTTCGCCTTGCACTATGCATTGCAGTTTGGTGTCGTTGTTTTCAAATACGCGAAGCATTGTATATTGAAGAAATATTTTAACATTAATATGCAACGCTCTTTAGCTGATTCATTTCTACGCTCAGTTGCGCGTCAGACACGACGAAGACGTAGCAGTTTATCTTATCACCGTCGCCCGCGGAGGCATTCTTGGTGCGTTTGATCTCCAATGTTATGCCATCCTGCGTATTTACTAGACGTAAACCCTGACCATGTAGGTCTTCGTCGTTAATGGTGCGCATGTCAATCCATAACGCATATTTGTCCTTAAAGAATTCCTCGGGGCTAATTTGGTCGCCAAACTTGCGCATGGCCTCTCTGTACACGTCTGCGGGCTTTATTCCCTGGGAGTAAACCTTGTTTGGAACGCCGTTTATGTTGACCCCCACGTTAGTAATGTTGGGGTTGTGGAAGGCCTCGGAGTTGCGCTTACCAGCCTCATAGGGTTTGGCAAACACCAACATTAACCCCGTGAGACTTCTTCGGGGGAGGTTAATGCTTTGGTTGATAACCTCATCCGTCTTATCCAAGAAGCTGAACGTCTTATACATCACTACGTGGTCGTAAAGGAATGCCTTTCCGGAGCTGTATTCCATGCCAGCGCTACGGGCCAGCTCTTCGCTGTACACCGTTTCGTACTGTAATTCTAGATTAGTGATAGAGTATGGGGTTGTCGTGGTAAGTGCAGTGCTTAGCCCACCAATGATGTTATTAGCATCTGCTAAAGTTACTTCAAACTGCAGTTCGGATAACTGTCTTGGGTAATACACACCGTGATTCGTGATTACTTCAAAGTCCAGCGGTATGACATACTTGCTACCATAGGCAGTCTTTATTCGCTTTGCGTCTGCCACTGCGGTTTCTCCGCTGCCGTCAGTAGGTTGCGTTTTCGTAGGTGTGCGGACCTTACGTAGAATGACACTACCAATTCCCTGCTCTATCCTTTGCGCGCGGTCAAAGGCTGTCAACCATAGATCCTTATAGGTGGTATACAGATCGTACCTATTTAAGTCCAGCAAGGATTCCCCGGCGAACTTTACGCGCATCTTAGAAACGATGTTGCGACCCACGTTGTTAACGATAATCCTTTCATCTGTGGGGCTTGACTGCACCGCTAGGTCAAACCTTAACGCCAAGGTGCCGGGTACTAGAACTAGGTTATCCGTTAGGCGGGGCACGCCCACGTACAAGGTTTCCCCTGGTTTTACGCTAGAAGGTGTGAATGTAACCCGGTGAAAGGTGCGTTCTGCTTTCAGTCCGCCAACCTGCTTAGGTAATACGTTGGGATTTAACTTTGAGCTTATCATATATAATGGAAGTAGAAGGAACAGACCCCGACTTCGATCCCACCACTGAGGAAGGTCAGGCTGACATTAACGACGGCGACGGCGACCCAACAAGTCGACGATTCCCTAAGGGATAGGATTGCAAAGGCCCTAAGACATCCCAAAGCACGCGAGTACACGTTTCCGCGTGAGCACATAGAGCTTCAAAACATGGGCGAGCCGGAAGCAGCCGCGCGGGAAACCGTAGAGTGGGCAGCGCGGGAGCTAGAGCTGCGCTACGACAACTTTGATGCTGACGACGTAAAGCTCACGGAAAAGGGAAACAAAGTCCTCATAAGCGTCCAAGACTTAAGATTTCCCGACAAAGACCGCTGGACAAAACCGCAAAACCTCTTTGATGAGGAGGGCAACGTTAGGGGTGACGTCTTGAGATTAAGAGGCTTTCAGCGTGCTACTAGAAGCCTGTTAGAAAGGCTGCACAACTTAACCGAAAGGACCAACGCGGAAAAACGTGCTGAGGATCTGCAAAGGGAGTTAAGAGAAAAAGACATAGAATATGCAAAGCAAGGTCAGCTACTTGCCGATGCTGAAAAGAAGTCCGCCCATCAAGATGAAAGAATAAAAGAAATGAGAAGTCAGTTGGATAAAGCCCTACGCGATAGGGATAAAGCACAAAGGGACTTAGAAGAATCCCCAACGGAAGAGCTGCGGGAAACGTTGGAAGACAGGGAGGAAGAATACAGGGAGCAAGAACAACGGCTTACTGACGCGTATAGTAAGGTGGTCGATTTTAAAGAGCGAGAAAAGATGGACTTGGTAGCCCAAAGGGACGAAATTCAACGTGAAAGGGATCAAGTACAAAAGGATCTTGATCTCACCCTGCAGGCGTTGGACATAAAAAGTGAAAACCTGCGGGCTGAAATGTCTGACTCCTTGGTAGAAAGGCGAATGTTAATGTCTGAAATCAATGCTAAAACAGATCAAATTCAACAGAAAGATCAAGCCATCAAAGACTTAGAGTATGAAATAGAACGACAGCGGGGGGTAATCGAAGATCAAGAACGCCCTGATGAAGAAAAGGAGGCTGCTCAAAAGGAAATGGAAGATCTAGAGGTGCGCCTTGCGGAGTTGCGGGCGGAAAAGGAGAAGCTGGAGAAAGAATTAGGGCTTACCACCAAGGAAAAGATAAAAAGAGCTCTTTTGAAGTATGGCGTGCCGCTGGCATTTGCGGTTGCTATTTCGAGCGTAGTAGGGGTAATCCTTAGCACGCTTAAGGCTACAGGCGCTGGCGTAAAGAAATTAGGCAATGGGCTGACGGACTTGGGAAAAAAGATGGCAGCCGGTCTTCCTGGGCTGCTTGGTAGCGTTCTTAGCCTGGTATTAAGAACCGGCGGAGAACTGTTAAAGTTCGTGGGGAATAACATTTGGATATTAGTCGTCGCTATCGGCGTGGTATTCCTGAAGAAGATTCGGGGATGATCTTATCTGGGTACGTTACTGGTGGCTTATCGTCGTCGGGCGCCCGAGGCATCCTCGACTGGGGATAAGTAAAGATAGTATTCGCACCGCCTTGATAATGCGGAACTAGCGGTATGGCGGTCATAGTGCTAATGGTCTTATGATTCCAAGTAGCATCCACCATGACACCATTATCCCTTGCGGCATTAAATACGAAAAAGCCTTTAAAATTATTACCACCTAACATGTCGCTGGGGCGAAGTTGAAGCTTCGCGTATTGACAATTAACTATCATATGAAAAGTCACCGGTAACCGATTTTCTATACTAGTAAGTGCGGACTCATACGTAAAGTGTGATGTGTGCCTGTTATTTACCTTTTTTCTATATGGAAATAGTGGAGTGTTGGTCTCATCTACTATCCTAAACCCAAGATTACAGCTATTGTACACGCTAACGCTAGCGGTGCATATTAGTAATCCTAACCCCCCAACCTTTACCCAAATTCCAGTATCAAACCACTCATCCCCCTGATGATGAATCTCACCTAAATAGCAATGAAAGCCTTCTTCCTTCACGTGTGGGTTAGACATCGACGCAGTTGGTGTCTCCATATATTTAAAGACTCATTACCGTAAGGGTGCTAATGGTTGCGTGATTATAAGGTCGATCCCTCTGATCTTCTATGCTATTTACGCAAACGCTCCCGGTGTCATCTACTCTTATCTGCAACTTTACCGACCCCACGCAGTCAGCGACCATATGAAAAGTACAAACCAATTGATTTTCGGCGCTGCCGGGGTTGGGCTCTACGGAGAAATGCGCAGGCTCCCTGTTATTATCTTTTACACGCATGGGCTGCAGTATACCGTTCGCATCCAGGAACCTAAAGCCGACGTTGGCATGGCTACTCGTGCCCATGCAAATACTACAAAGGATCAATTTCTTTCCTGAGTAATTCAAATTCACGGACATGCCCGTGACATCAACCCAAGACGCCTGGGTGTATTTTTTCTCGCCTGTGTAAGTCGTATAGACACAATCTACTCCAGCTACGTAGGGGTTGTTCATCGCCATATATAATAGCTCAGACCAATGCTTGCAGCTGCTAGGCCGGCTTTTAATAAGTTATGGTCATATTCCTCAGGTATCGCAGGCAGGACCTTCTTTTTGGGCTTCTTCTTTACGTTCTTTGGTGCGGGCTTTTCTACGTGCTCCTTCTTAGGCTTCTCCACGAAATGGGGAATGTTCCTAAGAGTGTCAGAGTTCACGTCATTCACCCCAAACTTCATATCCTTGGTTGCTCGCTGCAGCTTGTTGTTGTATCCCACGACGGAATCGGCGTTGATAACCAAATTACTTGGCATTAACCAACAACCAGGACTCAAGGCATAATCCAGTCGCACTTTAGACTGCTGCACTGCAAGTTGATATCTCTGCACCGACTTAGAGATCTCATTTTCGATAACAGCGCTTTCGAAGAGGACAAGGAATACTTGTTGCGTTTCCTGTGACGCACCGGAGGCATCTACGATGGGGCTGCGAGTGCTAACCTGGGCCCCTAGAATGCAGTAAACAAAGGCTTCGATGCTTCGATTAATCCTTGCTAGGTTTTTCAGTCCAATGCCCTTTGCGGCAAAGAAAGGCGCCCAAGGATACTTTTCTTTGCTTTCTATGTAGTAAATTAAATTACCCTTCGTTCCGCTGCCTCCTAAGTCCGAGAATTCGTAAGAGCTAGGATACCCCATGCCCGGCGTTTCTATGCTGGCACCAACATACGAAGCATAGGTGTAAGTCTCTCCTAAACCATGGGCGGTACCCTCTTTGTTACGAAAATCGGGGTTGGTAAGCTTAAACTCATTCCTTAATCGCTCCCATGCGACTTTGTCATATTTGTTATCCTTCGGGTTAAAGATAGTGTCACTAGGAAGCGGCGCTCCTAACTCAAACAATATCCTACGAATAGTAAAAGCAACATGAAATCGCAGGAAAGGAATATGGAACATATCCGCGGCTATACCGCATCCTTTAGTAGCAGCCCAGACGGCAAAGTTTAACTGCTGCGGCCAATACCGCATGTTGGGACCTGATAACCATTCTCTGGATTCTTTCCCTGAGGTATGTTTCATGGCAGTTTCTCTAAAGATGTCTCTGACCTTTGTCTTGAAAGTCGTAGGACCCACGGGGATTTCTAAGGAGGTAACCATCTTAGCAAAGTCATTCGCTCCACCTTTGTTGTCGTAAAATGGGTAATTCTGGGTTGCCGGCAATAGATTCTCTGGAAAATTAGGTTGCCTTTCTTTATGCTCGGGTTTTGGTTGTAAAATCTTAGGATGCTTTGGCTTCAAATCCTCGTTGCTGTACATCCTGGAGCCGTTGAAGTAAATCCCATCAGGCCTCCTTTCGAACTTACTAGCATCCGCGTGCGGAAACATCTTCCTGAAGGCCCTCCAGTTCCAGTAATCCCGGTTGTCGTGATGTGGCTGAGCAGCAGTAAGGGGGACTCGCGATCGATGCCAAAGATATACGGGTTTAACTCGCGGATTTACGAAGACGGGTACAGCAGATTTACGGGATTTCCCGCGGTGTGTCCTTACTGCTGCTGTAACTCAAACGGAGGTTAAAAATATCTCATAAATATACGATGCACGAATGTAGGAAGTTTGCCAATGACTTTTGCATAATTTGTCTAAGACCTAAAGTTATCGTACCTAAGCCAGAACCCTTTTGGTGTTGTGGTAAAAAAATGCAAATAGAAGATGACACGTCAGCACAGTGTTACGAGTGTGGTAAGAATATTCGTAATGCCGTACCAAATGCTACCAGAGAGCAGTATTACGCCAATGGAGGTCGTAAGAAGACTCCATATAAGAGATTAAAATACTTCAGGGACTGGATGAGTCATATCCAAGGTTTACATCCGATATATTTAAGCGACGAAGTAAAGAAGAAAATCATAGACCACTTAGAAGAGCCAACCCCACAAAGTCTACGAAAGACATTGAAAAAATTAAAGCTAGGGAAATATTACAAAGCTATTCCCTATCTTTTGTCTGAAATTACCGGTAGGCGTATTCCTCATGTCCCAGATATGCAAAGGGCCGAGTGGTTATTCTGTCGGCTGGATAAGGATATTCCTTATTACCCCGACGTAATTTACGAAATATTTTACAAAATAGACCCCAACCACCCGCTGTTAGAATGGATTCCGAGAAGATGAAATGTGCAGCCGAAATCCCCCTACGTTCTTTTCAAAGCAGATGTCTACTGAGCGAGTTTTCTTTGGAGCTCCTCTTTTGCCTCCTGGTAGATCTTTTTGCGAGATTCCTCGGAAAGATCTTTCACGATGGTTTTTTTATTGCCCGACTTTAATTCGCCGTATTTCTTTTCCTCCGCGAGGATCAAAGAAAACTCCGTGTCGTCTATGCGGCGGTCCCGCAGAGCTTGGGAGACTAAGTCGGCGATGGTGTTAGCCTTTGCTCTTGCTAGGGCTATGTGTGTGTCGTGCTTGGATATCTTACCGGACAATTGCTTCATAATGCCTGTCGTAACAGCGGAAACGATGCCGCAGACGGCTCCAACGCTGGCTAAAGGAACGCCAACGACTATTCCAGGCCCGGTAAGCGAAGTAGCAACGCCAGTGCCTGTTAACGCCACGGACATGGAGCCGGAAGTTATCGCGATTTTATGTAGTATGCTTCGGGCTCTGGCGTACTTTTTCCTGACCTCTTCGTAGTGTTTCGCTTGCCCTTCCAAGTAAGCCAGGATTAAGTTTGCTTTGTTGAGCCTAAAGTTTTCAGCGTTTAATTCGTTAGGACCTGTATCCTTAGTGGTAGCGTGATAATTGGGAACATCTGGGTACAACTGAGGTGCTGAAGGTATAACATCCATTATATATACTAATGTACGACGCTTTTGGGGATGATATTGAGGAGCAGCCACATCACGACAACCGGGATTATGCCAACTGGAGAGCCTTTAGGAAGATGTTTCCGCATGCAGACCCTAGTAAGTTCGAAAGAAGACCCGATGGGATTTACTATAACGGCGAAAGAATGTACAGCAATACGGACTTGGAGCCGCATGAGGAGAGGAAAAAGGCACAGCATTTGCCAATAACGAAGGAGGCACCCGTGCATAAAGCGCCCAATTTTCCTAGAAACTTATTGTTAACCACGGAAGATTACCCATTTTACGATGCTGAAGGTGGTGTAAACGACTTTGAAACGATGGTAACGTTCCTGAAGATTTCAGTGGGTAGGCAATCATTTGATGTAGTAGTAAGGAATATCTAGGGGGATACGATGTTAAAGCATACGTCGGGTAAAGAGGCCAGGGAATGGTTAGCAGGACCCAATATGCGATATTGGCCGCAGCAGTTAAACTTTGCTGTCTGGGCCGCCACTAAAGGTTGTGGCGTTGCCGCGGATATGTTTCACGTTCCGATCATGCGGTTTCACGTTGCCTTTACGGTAAGGAGGTTGTTGAAGGAGCTTAACGTACCTTTACCGGGAGATAAGGCATTTAATCCAATGAATAATCGATATAACGCCGCAGCCCTAGAAAGGTTAATTAATGAGTTCAAACCACAGCAAAGAGACTTTCGTTACAAAGAGGGTAAGACGCATGGCCTTGGCATCGTTTACGTTTGGGGTGCCAACGGTGAGAAGCCGGCCGATTATGGGCATCAGGAATACCCAAGTAATGAGTTAGAGTTCGGTGATATGGGTGGTGATAAGAGCAATAATTCATTAATTACCAGAACCCAATCGAACTACCTCGGCACTTGGGATCCATTCGTGTTGATGAAAGGAAAAGGTTTAAGGAACCTAGCCAGGATTAACCGCAGCATTGAAGCATTTGTGTACTGCATCTTAGGAGCGCAGGTAAATACCCGCAGCCCCATCGTTGGATCCCAAGGTGCTTCGCGGGAAACGCAAGAAGAATTCCTAACTTTATTTGAGTCTGCAATAATAGAAAATGACATATCTAAATCGGTGCAGAGATATCAATTAGCGGTGCAGCAGTCTAAAGTGCGACTGGATTACGCTTTGTCGCCTGGTTGTTGGTTGATGCCAAGTAATTTGGTTATTAACACCAATTCCGTTGTGGGTTATAACAACAAGCTGCAGCGAGCTACTAAGGATATGAAGTTTGGGGTGAATGACGTGAACTCTGACATGACCAAGGGCATTACTCACTTCGTAGAGAAACCAAAAAAAGAGGTAGAAAAACCATTAAAAAAGGCGTACGTGCCACCAAAGAAACCAGTAAAGAAGGTTACCGAGGAATATGACCATAACTTACTAAAGGTCGGCTTAACCGCTGCAAGCATTGCTCTGAGCTATTATATATGGCGATGAACAACCCCTACGTAGCTGGAGTAGATTGTGTCTATACGACTTACACAGGCGAGAAAAAATACACCCAGAGCTCTTGGGTTGATGTCACGGGCATGTCCGTGAATTTGAACTACTCGGGAAAGAAGTTGATAATATGCAGTATTTGCATTGGCACGAGCAGCCATGCCAACGTGGGCTTTAGGTTCCTGGATGAGAATGGCATACTGCAGCCTATGCGCGCGAAGACAAACAACAGGGAGCCTGCGCATTTCTCCGTAGAGCCCAACCCCAGCAGCCTTGAAAATCATTCCGTTTGGACTTTCCACATGGTCGCCGATTGCCACGGGAAGGTAACGCTGCAAATACGCGTAGACGATACGGGAAAGGTCACGGTAAATAGCATAGAGGATCAAAGAGATTACGTTTATAATCACAAGAGCATCAGCCCTCTTACGGTGCTTAGTCTCTAGAAGCAAACTATGTTTGCTGAAGTATATGAATCCACATGCGAAGGAAGATTGGTTCCTTCATTACTTGGAGGAGAAGGACTACGTGAATGATAAATGGTTTGATACCGGGCTGTGGGTAAAGGTTGGAGGCCTGGGATTAATCATGTGTACTATTAGTACTTCGACGGGGTGGTCGTGTAATGTTGGGTTTAGGATCGTTGATGAGAGTAACCGACCATTACAGCCTTACAGAAAAAAAGACAACAATAGGAACCCAGTTCATTTCTCATTTGAGGCCAACGGAAGTACCCCAGAAGATTTGACGCCCGTAACTTTTCACATGATAGCTAATTGTCAATATGCGAAGTTACAGATTCGCCCCAGTGATAAGATTACGTCGGGCGCCGATGCCGGGAAGCTGGGTCGCGTTCGGATAAATGCCGCCCCGACTGATGCCCCTTCGACGGATGCTACTTGGAATCATAAGCCCATTAGCACCATGAGCGTGCTGCCGCTAGTTCCGCATTATCAAGGCGGTGCGAATACTATCTTTACTTATCGCCAGTCGAGGACGCCTCGGGCGCCCGACGACGATAAGCCACCAGTAATACACGAGGATAAGATTAACCCTTCATCTTCTTCAGGAGTACCACTCCAATAGCTACGACTAATATCCAAATGTTATTCCCCACAAACTTTAGCAGTTCTCCGCCGGCCCTAAGCGCCAGGCCAAGAACGCTACCCAGCAGCCCAGGAAGACCGGCTGCCATCTTTTTTCCCAAGTCCGTCAGCCCACTGCCTAATTTCTTTACGCCCGCGCCCGTAGCCTTAAGCGCGGATAGGATGACTCCTACTACGCTCGAAATAGCAACCGCAAATGCCAGCGGAATACCATACTTCAAAAGGGCTCTTTTTACCTTTTCCTTGGTGGTAAGCCCCAGCTCTTTTTCCAGGTTTTCCTTTTGCGCCTGTAATTCCGCAACTCTCTCCTGAAGGGTTTCTGATTCCCTTTGGGCAGCCTCCCTTTCTTCTTCGGTACGAGTTAGGTCCGCAATTATTTCCTGCTTTTCGGATATGTTTTTTTCCAGGTCTTCGATGGCCTGAGTTTTTTGCTGGATTTGCTCTTCTTTAATGTTGATTTCAGCAACTAACTGCCGCCGCTCCACCAAAGAACCCTCTATGGTGGTTTGTAATTTCCTAACTTCCTCCTGACTCATGTTTAGGTCCTGCAGAGCAAGGCGAAAAGCCTGTCGAGCTGTATCCCTTTCATCTAAAGCCTTTTCGGCTTCTCGTTTAATTTGCAGTATGCTTTCGTCTTTACTTTGACCCAGCCGCGACAATTGTTTTTTATAGCTTGACTCCCTTTCCTTTAGCGTTTTTTCTAACGCCGCCGTCGGAGCATGTGATTTCTTAGCCTCCTCCAACTCCCTTTCTGCTTTATCCCGATCACGTAAAGCCTGATCTAAGTGTTTCGTCATTTCTTCCATTCTTACGTCTCGTTGACTAAACTTCTTCTCAGCATTAGCAAGTAGTCGACTTTGCTTTTCGTACGCCGCCTCTTTTTCTTCCAGCGCCTTTTGCAGTTCGATAGCGCGCCTTTCTAGCGCAACCTTTTCATTCAGGGTTTGCAACCTTTCTAACATGCTCCTAGTAGCCTGCTGAAAGCCTTTTAATCTTGAGACGTCGCCCCTAACGTTGCCCTCCTCATCAAAGAGGGGTTGCGGTTTTGTCCAGCGGTCTTTGTCGGGAAATCTTAAGTCTTGGACGCTTATGAGGACTTTGTTTCCCTTTTCCGTAAGCTTTACGTCGTCAGCATCAAAGTTGTCGTAGCGCTGCGTTAGCTCTTGCATTGCCCACTCTACGGTTTCCCGCGCGGCTGCTTCGTCTGTGTTTTGAAGTTCCAAGTACTCGGGGACGGGGCTGCCGCGGTTCCTTGATTGCCACATGCGATTCAAGGCTGCCTTGAAGCTTTTCCACCTATTGCCATACCTGCTTATCAAGGCCATGTCGTAAAGCAAAGGCTTTGCCCCCGCGTTTTTAGTCCATTCATCAAATTCTTCATCGTTAATATCGACTTGGCCTTCTTCGGTAAGGGGGTCAAAATCCGTTCCTTCTACTTCCATTATATATGATAAGCTCAAAGTTAAATCCCAACGTATTACCTAAGCAGGTTGGCGGGCTGAAAGCGGAACGCACCTTTCACCGGGTCACCTTTACCCCTTCTAGCGCTAAGCCGGGGGAGACGCTGTACGTAGGCGTGCCCCGTCTAACAGATAACCTAGTATTGGTTCCTGGCACCTTGGCTTTGAGGTTTGACCTAGCGGTACAGTCAAGCCCCACAGATGAAAGGATTATCGTTAACAACGTGGGTCGCAACATTGTTTCTAAGATGCGCGTAAAGTTCGCCGGGGAATCGCTATTAGATTTGAATAGGTACGATCTGTATACCACCTATAAGGATCTATGGTTAACAGCATTTGACCGCGCGCAAAGGATAGAACAAGGAATTGGTAGTGTCATTTTACGTAAGGTCCGCACACCTACGAAAACGCAACCTACTGACGGCAGCGGAGAAACCGCAGTGACAGACGCAAAGCGAATAAAGACCGCCTATGGTAGTAAGTATGTCATACCATTAGACTTTGAAGTAATCACGAATCACGGTGTGTATTACCCAAGACAGTTATCCGAGCTACAGTTTGAAGTAACTTTAGCAGATGCTAATAACATCATTGGTGGGCTAAGCACTGCACTTACCACGACAACCCCATACTCTATTACCAACTTAGAGCTACAGTACGAAACGGTGTACAGCGAAGAGCTGGCCCGTAGCGCTGGCATGGAATACAGCGCCGGAAAGGCATTCTTATACGACCACGTAGTGATGTATAAGACGTTTAGCTTCTTGGATAAGACGGATGAGGTTATCAACCAAAGCATTAACCTCCCCCGAAGAAGTCTCACGGGGCTGATGTTGGTGTTTGCCAAACCCTACGAAGCCGGTAAGCGCGACTCCGAGGCCTTTCACAACCCCAACATTACTAACGTGGGGGTCAACATAAACGGCGTTCCAAACAAGGTCTACTCCCAGGGGATAAAGCCCGCAGACGTGTACAGAGAGGCCATGCGCAAGTTTGGCGACCAAATTAGCCCTGAGGAATTCTTTAAGGACAAATATGCGCTGTGGATTGACATGCGCACCATTAACGACGAAGACCTACATGGTCAGGGTTTACGTCTAGTAAATACGCAGGATGGCATAACATTGGAAATCAAACGCACCAAGAATGCCTCCGCGGGCGACGGCGATAAGATAAACTGCTACGTCTTCGTCGTGTCTGACGCGCAACTGAGCGTAGAAATGAATCGGCTAAAGAGCGTTGCCTACTAGGACGGCTGAGGAATGAAGTCGTCAATGTTAAAATATTTCTTAAATATACAATGCTTCGCGTATTTGAAAGCAACGGTACGAAACTGCAAGTCGTGCAAGGCGATAAATTGTACTTCAAAGCAAAGGAAGTAGCGGCCGCATTGGGTTACGAGCGCCCAAAAGATGCGATTAAGGTGCACGTTCGCGATAAATACGAGGTAAGGCTTAGCGAACTTAGAATGGAGGTGAATCGCCTCCCTTCCAATTCACACCCACATTCCCTGTATGTGAACGAATCCGGGTTGTATCAGTTGATATTCTCCTCGAAGATGGCAAAGGCAGAAGAATTCCAAGATTGGGTCCTCGAAGAAGTCCTACCCGCGTTGAGAAAGACGGGTAAATATGCGATGGACAAACGCTTCGACAGCCCGAATAAATTAGTTTTTAAGATAGAAAATGAAGCTGACCTGCATGCAAAGGTAGTCGATTACATGCGTAGGTTTTACCCTGAATTCATCATAGCACCAGGTCTTGGCGAGCTTCAAGATTCTGACAGCAAGCGCATAACATGCTGGCGAAAAGGCTACCAAGCCGGCCAGCCAGACCTTTTAATCCTTAACGCCCACAAGAAATACCGCGGGTTGTGTATTGAGTTGAAAACCCCAAAAGGAAACGGCGTCTTATCCGCGAAGCAATCCAAAAAAAATTGCGCAGCTTGACGTAAATGGTTACCTAACGATGGTTAGCAACGATTACGACATCATCTGCCGTGCCCTGATGGATTACGCGGATGGCATTCGTATTCCCTGTAAGGGCTGTGTAAAGCGGTTTAAGTCCTACGCCACTTTGAAAACGCACCTAAAGATATTCCATAGGTATAATGAAGCTCAGCTTGACTCACTGGCGTGATCTTGCCCACGGTAAAGCATACGAAATAAAAAATTACGTCGTCTTCGAAGACATCGACCGTTTACGGTTAGTCCTCAAAGACTTAGAAGGCAAGGAATATTCCCTTTGGGCGCCGGATTGCGTGCGGTACGTAATTCAGGGCGAGGAATTCACCCACTTACGCAGCTATGGTAAGGTAAATGGCCGATGGAAGTTTGACATTGAAAGAAGAGTCACTCCATCTCCTCTTTGTAGTTAAGCGCCCGCTGCGCTTTAGGATCCGCGGAGCACCAATGCCCCACGAAGGATCCTTCGGAGAATACCCTGTCGCAATGAAGGCAGGTGTATTTTTTACGCGGCGGCTTACAAGGGGTAATGCAGTCGGCAGGTAGTTCGCAAGTAATACAGTCCATATATTGAAAGGGTAATTAGAATGCGGCTGCGTAGGCTAGCATATACCTTTAAAAGGGGTTCTTATTTTTATTTATTATTATTAGATTATGCAAGCGCCCTTAAAAGGGGTCTTTATTTTTATTATTATTATTAAATATCCTTAATTCATTATTATAGAATATTCTTAATAATAATAAATAAAAATAAGAATGGGATTTGAGACTCTTTGCGCAAACCCTATCTTACTATCTTAGGTCCTTTCTAACTTCTACGGGCTTTCCTTGCAGCCTCATTACCGGCATGCCAGGCCTCAAAGCGATCTAAGTACTCCTTAAAACCGCCTTGGCCGTCGTAGAGGCACTGCCAAACATGTTGGTCACTTCTTTGACAGCCGCAACGCTCGCAGGTTGCCTCCCAATATTCTCTATCCTCCCACCTTACGCCTTCGACGCAGTCAAACTCCGCAAAGCGCTGGTCAATTTCCTTCTTCCGGCGCGTTAACTTCCTTGGGTTTCCTTTGGGCAACATCGTGCAGCAACGTCGCCGTGTTCCTCACAGGCTACGCTCAGCAGGTCGTAATTGCCGCGGCACCGATGTTGATGCCATTCGTCGTTCTTGTCCTCCTCGCAGCGCTCACATACGTTCTTTAGGCAAACGCGGTTATCCACGTGGTAATCCAACATCTGCGCGCTGCTAAAGAGTCGATTACACTCCTTAACAACGCCTTTCGCGTGCCTTCTTAGCGCATACCTTCTTTTCCAGGTGGTATTTTAACATTTGCTTGCTGCTGAACTCCTTGTTACACCGCTCACACTCCATATATAATAAGGATTTAATAACCCTTATATGGGATACCGCATGAAGTCCTTAATGGACTCTTTTGCCCCGGATACTATTTCAAAGAGTGTCTCAGAATGTTGACATTGTTAAGGATACCTGGAAACTATTTCAAAGAGTGTCTTAGAATGTTGACATTGTTAAGTATATGTGGAAAGCCCGTAATGGTTAGTAGGCGGCTTAAAATAGTAAAGTAGGGTCGTGCAAAGAGTCTCAAATCCCATTCTTATTTTTATTTATTATTATTAAGAATAATTAGGGATATTTAATAATAATAATAAAAATAATAAACCCCTTTGAAGGGCACGTCTTAACAAAGATTTAACCTAAACGTCAACATTCTGAGACACTCTTTGAAATAGTTTCCAGGCATCCTTAACAATGTCAACATTCTGAGACACTCTTTGGAATAGTTTCCACATATACTTACAAAGATTTAACCTTATTGTTAACATTCTACAGGGGATATCGCATGAAGTCCTTAACGGACTCCTTAGCCCACGTTGCCATAGTTATCAGCGCACCAAACCGTTCTGCGCGCTTCAGGCCGCACATTTCATCGTACAATTCCTGCACGCGCTCTTTCAGCCGATCGATCTCCTCCCTTTGCATTTCTATGGTGTCTCTTTTATCTTTTGCGTCGGTGGCAATCCTTCTAACTGCGTCCACTGGGTCCATCGTATATATAATGGATCCGAACCATATTCCCTGCAATGCTCTGATAGTAGGACCCACCGGCTGCGGAAAGACCCAGTTCGTCGTGGAGCAGCTATTAGGACCCTTTAGATACCGCTTCGACTATATCGTGCTATTATGCCCCACCTACGTGAATAACCGCACCTGGACGGGCATAGGAGTGAAAGATGACGACTTCTTCGTAGATATCTTAGACCCTAACGAGTTATCCAGCCATTTGAAGTTCTGGCATAAGCAATTCCCTAAAGATACGCAGACGCTCCTTATACTGGATGACATCGCCTGCGGGGACGACGTAAAAAAGCGCACCTCCGAGCTCGTTAAGCTCGCCTTCAGCGGTAGACACGACAATATCAGCGTTTGGTTGCTTTCCCAGCAGCTTACCAGTGTCTCTAAGCCCTTCAGGGAAAACATAGGCTCTCTCGTAGTATTTTATACTCCGAGCCGGAGTGACCTGGAAACCATCTTAAGCGACTACGGCGGTGAGATATCCAAGGAACAGTTACACGAATACATGCGGCACCTAAAAACGCACCAACATTCCAAGATGATCTTCTCTTTGAGGTTTCCCTACACGGTTGGAATCTATGATTCCTAATGTATATGGACATTGAGCAGCTCTTAGATGAAGTCCCCGCGCAGTTAGACGAAAGTAACCTTAAGGAACAACTCAACATCCTTGTGTCTTCTGGAAGTGTAAAGAAATGATAGGCAAGGAACTTACCCATGAGCAAGTTAATAAGTTGTCAGAAGAGGAAGTCAAGAAGTTCCATAAGAGGTACGAGGCCGCCCTTGCAAGTAAGACCACGGACGCCGTAGCAGACTCCGCTATCCGACTTGCGACTAAATTGCTTGGACTTGCACTGCCCATAGACGACGTGGAGCAACTACAGAAGGACATAAGAGATGACTATGTCATATCCCAAGAACTTAAGATAACCTGCGGGGTGTTGTCTTTGAAGTGCGGTAAGTTAATGGCAGTCGCCTCTGCGGCACTTCACGTAGCTCAGCACGTCGACTTGAAGGAGGTACTGGTGTCTTGGAAGGACTTCAAGAAGGACAGAGAAGTCGAAAAGGTCTTCCAGGCGGCACTTGCTGAGGTACCTGATCACGTCGCCTCAAGTACTTAGTCAAGTCGTTGTCAAGTCACCTCAAGTACTTAGTCAAGTCGTTGTCAAGTCACCTCACGTACTTAGTCAAGTCGTTGTCAAGGTCATTGCCAAGTCATTGTCAAGTCGTCATCAAGTTACTTGTCAAGTCCTTCAAGTCCCTTAATATAAGATGAGTGGTACCGAAGAACAACCACCCGTAGAAGATACCAAGATTACCAAGGCTAAATCTCCAGGCAGAGTCGCTGCCGGAAAGAAGCTCGCGGAGATGAATAAAAGAACAAGGCAACAAAAAGGAGGAAAAGGTGGAGGAAAAGAGAGGAATCCTTTATTAATCCTGGGTACGTCATCGGCCGCGTTAGGAGTCATCATAGCTGCAGGCAGCCTTTACTTACAATGGCGGGCAGCAAAAGCCAAAAGTAGAACCACCAACATATCACGCACCTGTGGAGGTTAGAAAAAGTAAGATCCCTGAAATGGAGTAAATTTATCACCCGCGGCGACCTAGATTTCCTTCTCGCTTTGTAATATAATGTCAACGCGTTATTGAAAACTGTTTGAAAGAAGCAGCTATCATTACTTCCATCGTTGCGGGTATTGGTTGGGTAGGTAAGAAAGTGCTCAAAGTAAGACTTTACTGAAGACCCAAGCAAGAGCTTCGCTAATTTTGCAAAAAATGACCGCTGCCGTAGGCGGGCTATCATGGCAAGAATTACCTACAGAAGGAAAAGTACCTGCCTAACATATAATGGTTTTAGCTTAAGTCGCAGGCGGAGTATTGCAGCTTAGCATTCACTGGAGGCTAATTATGGTGTGGTCAGTATTTGGTAGATTAGTTAGAGGTGTGATCGCAGCGGAGATTTGGCCCGCCGAAAGGAAAAGGCATGATTATATGGTCGTCCACGCCCCACGCCACCTTTTTGGAGAAAATATCAGCGAGACGTGGCGGCTTGGAATGAAAAAAAGACAAGCTTACAGGGATTGGTTGGACAAGAACTTACTACCAAGACAAGATGCAGGGGCGGATAAGAAACTTTGAAAACACAGGACACGCCGTTAAGCTCTATGCGCAGGCGCATCCCGACTTTAGAATGAGAAAGCCTCAGTTTAAGGATTACTATCAGCCTTCTAAGAAACAAAAAGACAATGAGTTGGTCTTCGTAGGAGTCGCAGGCTGGCCGGAGGCGTGGCCTTGGCGTGGGCATTGTTAAAATGCCCCCCTAATATAATGATCGTCTTTTTTGGAAAGCGACAAGAATAACTTTACCACTTATCTGAATCCTCCCATCCGCGCGGAAAGGGTTAGGCTGGTTAGTTGCTATCTTGTACAATTCTTGGTTATATAAGTTGATTGGCGCTTTGTCGTTGTGAATTCCCAAAGCCAAAAATACCAGATTACAATTCAACCCTAAAACTGGAGAAGTGCGCAAAAAACTTCAAACCAAATCCTCAAAATAAAAAAAACAAAACCCTCTAGTCCCTCTCCCTCTCATGCTAAAAAAATTAAAAAAAATCTAAAAAATAAAAACAAAAAAAAAAAAAAAAAAAAAAAACCCCAACAAAAAAAACCCCCCAAAAAAAAAAAAAAAACATGGGCTAAGGAGCTAGCAAAGCATGGATTACTTTACTCACAGGATTACCCCATGAAATGAGTTCAAGAAAAATAATGGGGAGTGCCAATATAAAGGACACAGTTCATTGGTTTTAGAACTACTGGGCCTTTACTAGTACCACGATCAATGGTCACTTGACTGAAATGGAAAGTTCCCAGCTAACTACGAAGTTTACTGCAGCAATCTAGTAAGCCTCGTACTTTAATGAAGGGACCCGTAAGTAAGTAATCTAATGTCCAAGGTTTCCACCTAAGGGTAAATCCATTTGAATAGGATAGATATCCACTCCCATTTCTTTAAGCTATGACTGTCTCATTTGGTAGAAAGCATAAACATCACCATTAAGGTGGACGGAAAGCACGGTGGATTTTAACGGACGTAAGATCAATATGTCAGGCCTATCCTTCGATTGAATCAAAATTTATATAATGGGCGCCGCGTAGAGGACAAACTCAAAAAGGATTTACTATGGGGCCTGAAGGCTATTGGAAAAAAGGAGGTCGGCATCAAGAAAAGCGCGACCGCGGACAGGGGTATCAGACGCCAGAACCGCAAAAGGCCCTAAACGACCGAAACGGCTAAGAGCAAAGAAAACTGGCTACTACGAAAAAAACAAACCCCTGGAAGGTTTCTTCCCGTGCCAAGGACAGTACATTCCCAGGCCCAGCTTCACCGTAAATACCCCCAATGAAGTTCATCAGGCGGATTGCTTTTTATATTGCCGCCGATAAGGTGAGGAAAAAGGACCCGATAGACGCCTTGGCCGTAGTGGATATCGCAAGCAGAATATAGGACGCCGAACCAATAACCAGCAAGGGGATTCTGGGGAGAAAGTCGCAGACAGCCCCTAGGTAGGATTTATAAGCGCGTCTTGAAAGGGCCTAAGCTGCGGCAAGTGGATGGCGGGGACAGCAGTTCAGGGGCAGTGTTACCAAAAACCCCTGAAAGACCACGGACACAAAGATTTAGGAGAGCCGAAGCAGAAGTTACCACAGGGGTCGAGCATCGTCGAAGATTCAATAAGATCTTGGCACGAGCGTCTCTTTGGGTAACCAGTCTTGGAAAGAGCGGAAGAATCACTCCAAACGCAAACAAGGAATGGACTCAGGGCTCCCCCAGGTCGTTCGCGGCTTTGAACAAGAGGCGGCCAGGGCTACGAGGAATTGAAACCCAAGGTTGCTATGAAGAAGAAACACGTGGGAACACAAGGTCAACGTCAGAAAAGTTCGAGGGGGTTCGGACATGAAGCGAAAAAAGCTCCCCCGCGACATAGTAGCTCGTAAGATGACCTCTTAAGGCCGGGGAAACGCGAAGGTGGCTGTATGGCAGTAAGAGAGCACGGATCCTAACTGGTCCCTGGAAAAGTATTGAGATTCGAAAGTCCGTCACCAAGGAAGGGACAAACCCGTGTTGTATACCTAAATGGCCCAAGTCGGGGACTTGGTAAAGAAGAGAGCTGCTAATGGTCACCAAAGGACTCAGAGTTAAGCGCAGCACCACGCGCCCTTTGATTGACACACTTAGGCATGTCAGCTCTTACGTGGCCTACTTGCAACGCCCGCGCTTCCATTAATTTATGCGATCCACGGAGAACTGTGATCGTCATTTGGGTCAAACCTCCATAGTATGGGTATTGTACACTTGCACACCGGACCCTTCCTTATAGAGTCCGTCACGCATAGGTCGAACAACCATGCCTTTTCATTCGTCAGTGTCTCTTTCCTCTTATAGCGAGGAGTTTACTTGCCAATATTTCTTTTTCGGATACGTCTTCTGGTGCCGGTCGTAACGCAATTGCGGACCCCAGGCTCTTTTAGTTGTTTTGCGTATCCACACGCGCTACGGCAGTTGTAGAATAAGGTTGCTTCCAAACCACAGCCGCTGAGTCTATGACCATAAGGTTTCTCTTATGGTAAGCCCTTTGAGCGATGTGGACGGTTCAGTTACAATAGGACAAGGCCAGTCTGGGAGGGAGGGTAGTTTTTCCACCTTTTCTATGGGCTCACAGGATTTATCGTGCGTACCGCGTTTTTGCAGGTGCCACCGTCGGTACCCGGTACCCCACACATCACGCGTATGCATGCGGGGTTTTATCGCGAGGGCTTATAGCAAAGGCGCAACAAATGGGCCCGGGAAATCTTTCGCGGGTGCACTGTAATAGATCTTTATGGATTCGCGATTTTGTGCTGCGGCTTATGCGTCAACCAAAGTCCGCTGGATCTGCCACGCCGCCAAAGGAAGTCCTCGTATAAGACTTCGCCGGATGCGTTTACGCACGCGTCGTTTTTGATCGGCATACTGAGGCCCCGAAGCCGAAACCGAGTTCCGCCTTTAAGTTGTACTTGATCTTGCTGCGGTAGTCCGGCGTTGATTTCCTCTGCAGGGTTATACCATTCCTTTTAACCATTTATGGGGATTCTCCGCAAAAGGGAGGAGGTTCGGCCTATGGAATCTTCCGGAAATATAACTTGACACTGTCCGCGGAGGAAGTCTACAAATTCCTGCAGGATTCTAATGGAACGGTTGCAAATCTCATCATAATATACGGGGGGGGTTATGTCCGGTATTGCTTCCGGCACCCACTTTGAAAATTTCCGCGGAAGAAGCTGTGGAAGTCTGGCGCATCGTAACCCTCCGTTAATTCTTTTTAGCTACAGACGCTGTGCGTTGGTCGTTTGTTACAACCTTACTTTTGGAAAATAGTTTCAAAGACACACGCGTTAGTTTTTACCACTGCCCCGGTTTCCGTTTTTTAGAGGTCGCAGTAAGAGAAGCGTTTGTAGGAAGGCGTCGTAACTAACGTGTGACAACAGAGTTACGGGTCTCCTTCATGTTGGGTGTGTCTTGTTTCTTCAGGCTAGTGTGGCTAGATGGAGGTGATTCTATTGTGTTTTCTACCGTGGTTGTATTAGGCACTTACTCTCAAAGGAGTCCTTTTATTTCTTGGTCACAGATCTGACACAAGCCAGTGGCCGCTCTCTGCAAGTCGTCATCTGTATAGAATTTTCCTGCATATTTTCTAACACTTCTGGCTTTACATACAAAGAATCCGGGGGCCAGCGGGGGATTTCTCTTTGTTCAAACCGCAACAGCATGGACCAATGATTAAGGTGGCACGCTATGCTAACATGCTGGCCCAGAAGATGGTAGGTGGGTAATATGGCGGGACGAGTGATTTGTAATAACACAGCGCATTCCATTGCCGTGACCCTGGGCTTCGATGAAATTAATTCACTTCTGCGGACACAATGGTTTCCTTGCTATGCGCGCGTTTATAGAAGCTCAACTCCCGTCGCTGTTATCAACGGCCCATTTTTTTTTTTTTTCCCTTCTCCATTCAGCGACTGCTTTCCTTTTTTGATATTCCCCCTGATAGCCCACGTTAACCTGAGTTTTTTCCGATTATTTTTTACTTTCCTACATTAGCATCAACTACCCGCGCTGTGCGTGGTTGTCCGCTCTACAATTCCTTGACTCCCGGAGACCATTGATGTGAAGGAGCTATGGCAAAGTATGGCTTAATGCGCTGTGATGTGAGGAGTCGTAAAGCTCTTCGAGCAAG